>NC_063212.1:21622438-21781484 GCF_017589495.1 Alosa alosa | reverse complement strand
TTTGGTGTTGCTTTAAATAGGCCTAACTATCTGATACCCTGATGAAAGGCTCTTATTATGAATAATAGCATAAGGTCTTTAAGGTCTCTCAGGCTTGAACCACGCTGCTACCAGCTCCAGAATAAAAGGCATGTTTTTTTTTCTCGCTTGACGTGAGGTTCTGTGCAGAAATACCAGTCAGATAAGACCAGTTGATAATTGTAATTTGTTGTAATTGTAATTTAAAAGGGTAAGTGGAGGCCACATGTGTACTATAAAGTAGCACAAATAGGGTGATCACCAACCAGACTCTGAAAAGGGGGACAGGTTGTGTCTAAAAGTGAGAACAAATTCGCCAAAATGAGGACACCACCCAATTTTCTGCTCATAAGCCTATTAGGCCTACTACTAGATATGACTGACTGAAGGGAAGGAGTCATGGAAGGGCTGCTATGCCCTGTGCCCTGTGGTATTTCTGAGAGGAGATTAAAGACTAGGCATATCCTACTGAGTGACATTGATTGGAGGGCCAAATAGTGAGGCGGGATCCACTTTCCTATGTCCACACTTGTGCATTCTCCTCTTTGACTCCTCACTGTTTTTCTATGAAGTTTAAATCAGGGGACTGAGATGGCAATGGCCAAAGCTTGATTTTGTGTTCAGTAAACCATATTTGTTTCGATCTGGACGTTTGTTGAGGTTCATTGACCTGATGAATGATCCAATCATAACCCACTTTTAGTGTCTTGGCGAAGATTGGCAGATTTCCTTTAAAAATGTTCAGGTTTTTCTTGGGTTTCATGATACCATGCACCTTAATTAGATAAAAACAGCCCCACAATATAATAATAATAATAATAATAATAATAATAATAATAAAGCTTTATTTGTATAGCACCTTTCATACACAGAATGCAGCTCAAAGTGCTTTACATTTGAAGGATGTAACACAATAATAGTCAGTCAGTCATTATCAATCACTTTTCTTTGCTGTTTATGTTATACTCAGCAACATATCAAAATATAGAAAATGGCGTCATAAGACTGGCAGCCTTAACCCTCTTACCCCCACAAGCCGCGCCATATGGCAACTGTGGCAAGGAAAACTCCCATATTCCAGGAAGAAACCTTGAGCAGAACCTGACTTAATAGGGAGCCCATCTGCTTCTGGCTGGCTGCGCCCTCAATAGTAGCAGATGTAGAATAATCTGAAAATGTAGTCTACAGGATAAGATGAGTTAACTAAAAGCTTTCCTGTACAGGTATGTTTTCAGATCTTTTTAAAATATTTACTGAACTCGCCTGCTTGATGTACAGAGGCAGGGTGTTCCATAGTTTGGGGCATAATGGATAAACGCAGCTTCTCCACTTTGTTTGTGGAGCACTTTGGAGTGCGATTAAAAGATTAGAATTGGATGATCTAAGTTTCCTTTGTGGTTGATAAGATATTAAAAGCTCAGATATATATGAAGGTGCTATGCCATTCAGAGCTTTGTAAGTAATTAACATAACCTTAAAATCAATTCTATAGGAAATAGGGAGCCAGTGCAGTTCAGCCAACACAGGGGTGATGTGTTCTCTCTTCTTAGTCTTAGTTAAAAGTCTAGCCGCAGAGTTCTGTATGAGTGCCAATTTCTTTAGATGTTTTTGGGAAGACCAGTGAAAAGTGCATTGCAGTAGTCTAACCTGCTAGTGATAAAAGGCGTGAATTAGTTTTTCTGCATCTTGTTGAGTTAAAAAGGGCGCACTTTGGCAATGTTTCTCAAGTGGAAATAGGCTGTCTGAGTAACTTTTTACTGATATGGGGCTTAAAACTTAACTCTGCATCTAAGATGACACGAGGCTTGTTACTTTTTGGTTTGACCTGGTGTGCCAAGTTCCCCAGATTACTAAGAATAATATCTCGCTTTAGTTTTGGTCCAACCAGAAGTACCTCTGTTTTGTCATCATTTAGTTTCAAAAGTTTTGCTCATCCACTGATTAATGGAGGTTAGGCATGCAGTGAGGGAGCAAAGGCCATCTGGGTTAGTTGGCTCCACAGAAAGATACAATTGGGTATCATCTGCGTAGCTGTGGAAGTTTACATTATGCTGACTTATGGCGTTTCCCAATGGAAGCATATATAGAAAATAGCAGGGGACCAAGGCAGCTCCCCTGGGCCACACCAAAAGGCAAGTCATGTTTTCAGATACATGATCTCCTAGACTGATATAAAAATCTCTGCCAGTAATGTAGGTTTGAAACCAGTTTAGAGCATTATCAGAGAGACCCACCCACTTAAGCCAAGCATGTGAATTAGGATGCTATGATCAATGGTGTCAAATGCATACTCAAATCCAGAAGAATAAGGATTGAGACTTTGTTTGAGTCGGTAGCTAGTCTGAGATCATTGACTATCTTTACTAGAGCCGTTTCTGTGCTGTGATTTGATCTAAAACCTGATTGGAATTTTTCAAGGATACTGTTTTCGTTGAGGAAGGTATTTAACTGATTGCAAACAACTTTTTCAAGTACTTTGCTCAAAAACGATAGATTTGATATAGGCCTGTAGTTGCTCAGATTGGTATGGTCAAGATTTGACTTTTTAAGTAAAGGTTTCACAACAGCGGTTTTAGTTGGAAATATACCTGTTTCTAATGAGGTATTTATTACCTTGAGAAAAAGGGAGCTAAGCCATCATATACTTTTTTGAGGAATGTAGTAGGGATTGGATCTAAAACACATGTTGAGGAGCGGTTTTGAGTTATAATTTTACCAAGCTCAGATTGAGTAATAGTGCTAAAGGACCTTAATTTTGGGGGCTGTTTTTGGGTGTACTATCAAACATATTGCTTGTGTTACCAATAGCCTCCCTTATAGAAATGACTTTGTTTTTTGAAGAAGTCTGCAAATTCTTCGCATCTTAGAGAGGATGCCTGACTGAGTGTATCAAAGGTGTTTGATGCAATAGCCTATCAATGGTAGAGAACAACACCCTAGAGTTTCCACTGTTTTCAGCAATTACCTTAGAGAAGTGGTTCCTCCTCTCATTCCGAATAGCTCTATTATAATTTGCAATTTTTTCTTTTTAGAATAGCACGGTGAACCTGTAACTTAGTTTTTCTCCATGTTCTCTCAGCTTTCCTACATGATCTTTTTTTAGATCATGGATATTTTCGTTCATCCAAGGTGTCAGTTTGCTACAGGGCCTTTTTTTTTTAGTCTTTAAGGGTGCCACTCTGTCAAGCAGAAGCGTCCTAATTCACGATTAAGAGCCTCTACCATTTGATCAATGGGATGATGTAAAATATCTAAATTTATGGAGTCTATAAGAGCTATGAACTGCTGTTCTGCTCTAATGTCCAAGAGTCAGCGATTTGATTGCAATTTCGGGATGAATTTTTGGAGTATGTAGTACAATATTAAAAGATACACAATGATGATCAGACATATTTATATCATTTACTGATAAGTCTGTGACTTCTATCCCTCTGGAAATGACTAGATCGAGGGTGTTGCCAAGGTTGTGGGTGGGTCCTGTAACATGCTGCTTTAGCTCTAAACTGTCCAACACATTAAGGAACTTACTGGCTTTAGCATCAGTTGTCTTATTGACATGAATATTGAAGTCGCCATTTACAATTATCCGATCATAGCTAGTGATGATGAGCGACATAAGTTCAGAAAAACTGGTCGAGAAAGCCAGTCCATAGTTTAGGAGGGCGGTATAAGGTTAATAGAAGTACAGCTGGGTCAGCCTTCAGAGTGAGGGGCAATATACTCAAAGGAAGCGAATCGCCAAAGTTGACTTCGTGTGCAACTATATTTGTTTGAGAGAATGGAGGCAATTCCACCACCTCGTTTGCCTTGTCTAATTGAGTGGAAGAAATTATAATTTGGGGGACAAGTCTCAACAAGAACAGCTTCGCTGTCTGAAGTCAACCAGGTTTCAACAAGAAACAGAAAATCCAATTTTTTCACTAATAAAATCATTGATTGCAAAGGTTTTGGTAGTAAGTGCACCTATATTTAGTAAACCCATGTTAGCTGAAAATGCCTCTGGCTTTTGAGGAATATGCTGAGGTATGGAAAGAATATTTGTTAGGTTTCTAGTTTTAAATTTGTCTTTTCTTTTACTATACGTTGGGTAGAAATCAACGTTGGAATAGAACTATAAGCATAAGTCATGCTATTGCATGACACAGCTTGATCTATGGTAGTAGTATTGTATGTTACCCTGCAGAAAACATTCTCAGACTCATCCACATGTATAATGCCATTCGAATCAATACCTGGGGGCGTGAATCTGTAATATTTTCTACAGAATGTCAATGTCTCAGTGTGGGCTATGTTGTCAGAGAGTAGCCTGGCTCCATGTTGGTTTGGGTGGAGACCATCAGCTTCAGCATACTGGGCCTCTCCCAGAACAAGCCCCAGTTGTTGACATAGGGATGCTTAGGGAAGCGCAGTAGCGTTGAGCCAGGTGTGGAGATCAACAGTCTGGACCATCTCTCAGCACCTTTTCTGTAGGTAGGAGAGGCCCAGAGATGACAAAGCGTTTTTTCTGTGCCCATCAGAGTGGTGATGAGAGTTTTGTAGTTTTCCTGCAGTGCTACTGACTGCTTATCTCTGATGTCGTTCGTGCCCAGTGTGTACGATGATGTTGTTGACCTTGGTGTGGCGGGCCAGGATGCTTGGGAGTTTCTGCTGGATGTCAAGGACCTTGGCACCAGGGAAGCAGTAGACCTTGGAGGGACCGCTACATGATGGGGGAATGCAGAGGTCTCTAACCATGGAACTGCCGATGACCAGGGTGGAGGTTGATGAGGTCCGGGGATGAGGGGGTAGGGGGGGCGCCGACTTTGAGGAGGGACCAGAATATCACAACCCCTCCACCATAATTCTCATTAGGCATGGGGTTCTTTTCAGTATAGTTATTTTTCTATGTACGCCAAAGTGTTTCTTGCCAAAGAGCTCAATTTCCATTTCATCTGACAATTGACCATTCACTGACTCCTGTTGTTTACATTGGTAATTAAATGACTGGACAGGCCTTTAACTGGCATGCCCTCTAAATAATCAATTAGCAGTGAGGTAAATTTTGAAGATTTTTTGGGGACTTGGGGACCCCAAGATGACACCTTTGTCTGTAACTCTCCAATAGTGGTCCAAATTTTTTGCCTATCTTACCTAGGGTTGCAAAGGGCCAGAAAATGTCCGGTACATTTCCGGAAACTTTCCGGAAACTTACCATGGGAAGTTAAGCTGGGGAATTTTGGAAATATTCCAAATTGGAAACTTTAATGGAATTAAAGGTAATTATGGGAATTAATTGGAATTTATGGTAATTAACTGTAAATTTTGGGTAATTCGTACAAACTGTTTCATATATAAACAAACATTTTGTTTCGTAATAAGCCATTTTATTTGAATGTTTGTATTTTCGCTTAGCTTAGCATACAAAGTTAACTAGCATGCTAGCGGGAATCCCATTCTCTGCCTATTGTTTACTAGCATGCTAAACTAGCAACACTGAACTGCCCAAGATACACCACACCACTCAACAACAAAATCCGATTTTGTTGGAACCTTTTTTTCCCATGCACATGAACGCACCATAGGTTTCCTTTATGTCTAGCCTATGCTGATTGCTGTGTGCATGTGACTGACTGATGCAGGGTACAAATTCGACTGAAATTGCATTAAATCAGGTTGTTTTGACTAATATTATGCTCTAGATGGGGTTTTGTCCACTACATTTGTTCCCTGTTATAGACTAACTTTCCATATTAAAAATTCCCAGTTTATTCCCGTTTATTCCTGTTAATTCCCATATTTTCCCGTTAATTCCCATGGAAAGTTTCCAACTTTGAAAATTCCCGGAATTTTGCAACCCTAATCTTACCATCCTCCATACTGTACATGGGTGGGGGCAAGATAACCATGGTCTTTGTCCAAGCATTTGTCACATTTCCAGTTGATTAGAACCTTTTAATCATTTAATCAACTGTAAATATAGGCATTTTCAACAAAGTACCTAGTTTTTATAGACATTCTCTCACTTACAAATGTCAACACACTTTCTTTTTATTTAAATTTAGTGTATTATCTTGTCTTTCCAATGTTGAAAAAGGATGATTTAGCCTCTATGTTACTTTATTTTCATACTTTAGTAAAAAGAAAGTCATGAACTACTTCTGAAAGTTCAGTCACTCTAATTAACTTGAAGAAGTTGAAATAAGATAGGAAATGTTTCTGATATATATATATATATATATATATATATATATATATATATATATATATATAGACACACAATGTTTTAGAAGTGCTAATAATTGTGAACAATTAGATTTTCTTTTTCTCAGAGTAAATTTGCTTCTCTTCAAGGGTTGATTTTTCCCCTTTGTTTTCACTGAGAGAGTATAATACATCGCAAAAAGATGATTTTTTATACCTGATTTTAGTCAACTTTACCTAAGGTGCCAATAATTCTGGAGGGTACTTTATGCAGTGAGACTAGTACAGTGCTCGGCCCATTCCTGTAGAAAGCATGTAGGCCAAATGCATGTAGGCCAAATGCATGTAGGCCAAATGCACGTAGGCCAAATGCACGCCCGTAAATAGGCCTTCCATTCAATGATGCTTATAATAAATATTTAGTCAGCACAAATCAAGCACTATTTTAATTGGCATTTTTTAGATCAAAATGACATCGACCTAACACTAACGAGTTTTACGAGTTTTGACATAGGGTTAAGGCTATGTTTAATTCAATTTCAATTTTCAATTTAATATCACTTATAGAGCGCCAAAACATTTCACATGTCTCATGGCGCTTTACAGAGTGTTAAACATTCAAGAGCTTGATGATTGAGAAGATGACAAATACAATTATCATATGAAATACAGTATGCAGCTGCCTAACACTCTTAAAACATTCTCTGGCATAAGTGTCACACTCTGCCACTCTGTGTCTTTAGCTAAAATGGCCATTGCCCTGTTTCCCGATAACGACGGAGACACGCTCTTACGAGGGTTTTCTACGATCCATCTTACGATCGTTCGTTTGGTTTTCCGAACTGTTTCCTAAACATGCTCGTAGCGTGAACGCGCGTGCACTGCTCTTAAGATGCTCTTAAGAGGGAGCTGTCCACGTTAATAGTTCTGAAATATCCTCTAATTTGATGGTGATGTCAGGTGACTGCACGTCACAGCTAAAGGCCTACCATTTAAACTTCGGATCTACACATTAATTCACATCAATACGAAAATAGAAACACTTTGAGATCTGCATGTAAGCATCCCAAGTAGGTTATATACCACACACAGACATAAATAATTGTAATTATTTAAGATTAGATTGTTGCACCATGCAGTAATTTTTCCGCGGTGTCACTTAAGAACACATTTGAAGATAAGAAAGAAGTCCAGTAATAAAGTGAGGAAATGTGTAGGCTTAGATTTTGATGCAGTGGCCTAAAGACTAAACCACATATTCCTTTCTCTGCTTTTACCTCATAGGCCTAATAAAATATAGCCTTCACTTAGCAAAGATAATGGCAAACTATTCTGGTAACATTTTATAACTTGATTGCATTTTTGTTCGCTTTTCATCACATTATTATGACCATTAAATGTAGGCTATGCTATTTTGCACGCTAAAATCTGATTCATCACAGGTAAACATACTAAAGAATGGGAACGTAGTTGAATTATGTATTCTAGGTTGTAATTCCCCTGTATGTCCTGTTGGTGACCTCAGTGAGAAGTGCCTGTTAAGACGCTCTTAGCTGGTAACGAGAACTCTGGAGCACTCGTAGATCTACGAGTGTTTTCACGACGCTCTTAAGCTACGATGGTTTCGGGAAACAGTCGGCAAATCTTAAGACGTTCGTAAGAGGGACGTTACGACGCTCTTAGACTTAAGATGCTTTCGGGGAACTGGGCCCAGAGTTGCCCATCTGAAGATGCATTTAACAAAGTTGACGCTCTGAACACCTATCCTTAAATTCAGGACTGTGCAGTTTGAATTGCCTCATGTCTATTCTGAGTCCAAAGTATTGATTGGTATACTTAGAGTGGCAGTTTACGAGTACATGTCAAGATCCGCTGAATGTTTTTATGCAAACAAAACTTCCAAAGGCGGTTTATATTTGTCATGATGTCTTTTAATGTTATCTCTTGTATTTCCCACCCAAACACCTTATTTGACCCAGCACTGATGACTGTTAGAGCTGAGGGATACACCTCTGATGTGCTTGCTCCTCTCCTGTGTTGTCTGTTGAAACAGATTCACTCCACGACAACTTGGCAAGGTATCCTCTGAGGAGTGGGAATGGAAAGTGATGTCATTCCATCTGGAACTCTGTCTGCAGACAGTTCTCTGTGAGAGGGAATCTGTATTAACCATTGTCAGGTCACTGCTTACACTCTCTACTGTTTATAATGAATCCGATTTCCTCTTGGATCTGTACTATTATGTGAAGGACTCCGAGTCACGTTTTGACCGGAGTCTCATTCCAGTAGTGCAACCAATTTACCAGTCAGCTCCTGCAGTCTGGTCCATAGACCTATCAAAGAAAAAGGCCCCTCTACTCCTAGAAGTGCTGAAACTCCAAACACAGAAGAAACCAGTAGAGCTGCGAGGCTGGTCAGATGAAGAGAGTGAAGTGAGGAGTTTCCTTCAGTGTCTGCCCTACATCTCACAGCTCAGGTGTGTCATATAATTTCATTGCAGATACAAACTTCACTTCTCCTTTCTATATGATATTAATGAGATATTTAATGTAATGATATACAATACTTTTACCATTTTATGTCATGTGTTTACACTGTTGGACAATGATGATTCTTTTTAGATTCCAAGAAGATTGTGTGTATTATGATCCAAGAGGAGTGCTCCAGTTCCTGGTGGATTTGAGTGTAGCAGCAGCTGTGTCTGATTCAGCTACAGGAGAGAGTTGCTCTGAGCTCTTGTGCTCTGTGTGCACCTTCCCTTTTGAGAAGATTAATAAGTATACTTATTATTTCAATGGTTCTCATCAGACATTCTTGCTGGATTTGTGTTCTTGTGTAAAAGACATTGAGATCAAAACAGGCAGAAGTCTCTTGCCTGCACTTAATCCATTTTACCAATCAGGTCCTGAAAACTGGCTTATAAACCTCAGAGAGAGAAAGGTCTCCATTTTCCTCGAAGTGCTGAAACTCCACAAACAGAAGAAACCAGTACAGGTGTTGATATGGCCAAATGAAGAGAGTGAAGTAAGGAGTTTCCTTCGGTGTCTGCCCTACATCTCACAGCTCAGGTGTGTCATATGATTTCATTCCAGATATTAACTTCACTGCTCCCATCGATGTGATATTAATTAGATATTTAATGAAATGATGTACAATACTTTTATCATTTTCATTAGTTTTTGGCTATTTCATGTGTTGTCATTGTTGTCACAATGATGATTCTTTTTAGATTCCATGGACAGTGTTTGTTTTTTAATACAAGAGGATTGTTCCAGTTCCTGCTGGATCTGAGTGTGGCAGCAGCTGTGTCTGATTCAGCTACAGGAGGGAGTTTCTCTGAGCTCTTGTGCTCTGTGTGCACCTTCCCTTTTGAGGAGATCGACAGATGTGTTGATTATTACAATGGTTCTCATCATGAGTTTCTGTTGAATCTGTGTTCCCGTGTGAAGGACATTGAGATTGAAACAGGAAGAAGTCTCTTGCCTGCACTTAAGCCATTTTACCAGTCAGGTCCTGAAGACTGGCTTATAAACTTCACAAAGATAAAGGTCTCCATCTTCCTTGAATTGCTGAAACTCCCTAAACAGAAGAAATCAGTACAGGTTTTCCTATTGCCAGATGAAGAAAGTGACGTGAGGAGTTTCCATCAGTGTCTGTCCTACATCTCACAACTCAGGTGTGTTATTAATTACAGTTGGCAACAAAAGTATTCATACCTGTCACAGGCTGCTTCTTTACTTGACCCAAATGCAGGACAACACACAAAGAGTATTCTTACCAACTTTACTTAGAGTGCAGCACAGGAACAATATAACAATGAATATAACAAAACTAGGGTATTATATGCACAGGGATTTAACAAGGCTAATGGCTTCTACACACAGTTGCGTGCATTGCAGTGCTGGAGACGAATCCCATTCACATTACATGGGCTAACGTCATCCGTTGCCGAACTGAATTGTGGGTCCATTGCGTTGCGTTGAGAAGTTCAGCTGTTGCTGCACCGACAGACGGCACCGGGCAATCAAATTACGGTTATACTTCAAGTCATTTGCATAGCTACCGTCGGGAACACCCACTGGCATGCGTTGACGGAACACAACTGTGTGTAGAAGCTGTAACTGGGCACAGGTGGATAAGAAACAAGGTATAAAAAGGGACAAGTGAACACAGGGCTGGAAACCATAATTAAACTAGCAGACTAATAATGAGGAACAGGTGAGGGGCAGCGACACAGGCACAGGAAACTGAGACATGGCAAGACAAACAAAGGAGCTAACAGGAACTAAAACCAAAGTCCTTTTAGGCACTCCTCCACTCAGCTGCCATATTTCAATGCATTTTTGGGCATTTATCGGGCATCTGTTTCGGCAGAAATGCGCGTCCGCAAGGCTTCGCGACACAAACCTTGCTCCAGGAGCGAGATCACAACACATAATTGACACGATGTCTTCACAACACACCACATGATTGGCACAATGTATTCACATGTTGACTTTTTGCCGCGGAATGGGTGGGATATGTGTAGACAACTGCCAAATTGGTGTTACAAATCCCATGCATTTCTATGGAGGATTTTTGAGTGCTGTGTCTCCAAAGCCAACAGGAAGTAAACAAGGGAATAGATCAAACTACAAACTAAGAGTTCCAAAACCAAAACACAATCTCCAAACCGTGACAATACCCCTGACAAATATTGATTTAATGTTGATTTTCTCTTGACCAATATGTTTGTTCTGACTGAAAATGACACTGCCACATTGATATTGTTCTCTGTTAACCATTGATTAAGACTCAAGATACCCAAGAGAAAATCAACATTAAATCGATATTTGCCAGGGGTATGAATAATTTAGTTTCGAACTGTAGATATTTAATGTAATGATGTACAGTACATATATCATTTTCATTATTTTTAGGTTATTTCATGTGTTGTCACAATGTTGATTCCTTTTAGATTCCATGGACAATGTTTGTTTTTTAATACAAGAGGATTGTTCCAGTTCCTGCTGGATTTGAGTGTGGCAGCAGCTGTGTCTGATTCAGCTACAGGAGAGAGTTTCTCTGAGCTCTTGTGCTCTGTGTGCACCTTCCCTTTTGAGGAGATCGACAGATGTGTTGATTATTACAATGGTTCTCATCATGAGTTTCTGTTGAATCTGTGTTCCCGTGTGAAGGACATTGAGATTGAAACAGGAAGAAGTCTCTTGCCTGCACTAAAACCATTTTACCAGTCAGGACCTGAAGACTGGTCAATAGACTTCACAGAGGTGAAGGTCTCCATCTTTTCTCGAAGTGCTGAAACTCCACAAACAGAAGAAACCAGTACAGGTGTTAGTATTGCCAGATGAAGAGAGTGAAGTGAGGAGTTTCATTCAGTGTCTTCCTTACATCTCACAGCTCAGGTGTGTGGAAATTTAATTTTCCTCCCTTTTTAAGCTATGTTGGCTTTTCCTTCATCAAATTAAAACATGGAATATTGTTTTTTGGCCATCATAAAATATCCATCCGACAACTACCGGTAGGTATGTTATATGTGTGAAGCGACTGTTTTGTTCCAGATAGCCTAGTTTGTGTGTGTGTTTATATCTGTACATGGGTGTGTGTGTGTGTGTGTGTGTGTGTGTGTGTGTATTTGTGTGTGTTGTCAATAGTTGAACACAATTGATAAGTAAATATGTAAAAATAATTCTATATTTTGTCTGACTTTTAAATGTTTGATTTTCTTCCTCTTAGATTCCATGTAAAGCTTATGATATTTCAAGAAGAATTGTTCTACTTCCTGGTGAATCTGAGTGTAGCAGCAGCTGAGTGGGATGCAGCAACAGGAGAGTGTTTCTCTGAACTCTTATGCTCTATGTGCAGCTACAGCACCTTTTCAGTTGGATCTCGTTATCTTTCCACTGATGAATTGAATCAGAATGATTTCCTGTTGAATTTTTACTCCCACATCAAGGCCTGCGAAACCAAAACACACAGAAGTGTGTACTCCGTATTCCAGTCAGTGTACCAGTCAGCTCCTGCAGTCTGGTCCATAGATTTCTCTCCCATAGGCCTCCCAGAGAGAAAGGTCTCCCTTCTCCTCGAAGTGCTGAAACTCCAAACACAGAAGAAACCAGTAGAACTGAGAGGCTGGTCAGATGAAGAGAGTGAAGTGAAGAGTTTCCTTCAGTGTCTGCCCTACATCTCACAACTGAAGTGGGTACAGTGATTATTGATAATTGGTTGCATATTAGCCAAAGTGTGTGTGTGTGTGTGTGTGTGTGTCATTTTGAAAATAGCCCTTCTAAAGAAATGTATAAAGCATATATAGAATTATTAATTATTGAAAGGTTGGTATTCCATAACTAGAGTATTTAATACAATTTTCCCTTGAATCTCTTCTTAAAGTGTCCATCATGACTATGATGGGAAGCTCTTCCTATTGGGTTGTGCAGCTGTTGGGTCTACAGAAGAACTGACTCATCTGGTTGAGTTACTGGACAACATTGAGCTGAAATGGGACTTGTACAGCAGGGAATGCAGGTCTTTGGGGCGATTGCTTAGTGTGGCCTCTAAACTGAACCTCACCCTGACACCTGAGCACATCTCTCTCAGGGGAATCAGGTTGCTCTTCAGAGGAGTCACTCACCTCCACAAACTAAGGTGAAAAAAAATATATTTTTTTTGTCAAAAGTCTTTTACTGGTACTTTTTTGCCACATTATGTATCTTCAGTTGTATGTGTTATGTAAAATGAATAGTTTATGCTTACACCATAACCACCCATTTTTAATAGCACATTTCATACACAGAGGTAATTCAATGTGCAACATAAACAAAAGCAAATAGTAATAGTACATACAGTAAAAGCATAAAAAGGGCAATAGTTTAAACATGTTTAAAAAGGAGTAATTAAAAGACATAAAAAACATAGAATGATTTAAAAAACAGTGCAAAACAACAAATTACTGGAACACAGCCAACAACTTAACAAATTAGCTGAATTTAGCTGAAAGACTTTTCTAGACTCAAAATGTGTGACACAGTGATAATGATCCTAGGCAAACAGGCAGTACACAACAGCACTCTTATTTCAGATTCTTGAGGTAGCCCCGTATGTGCGCATACATGTTTACTTTAAAGGACAAGTTCGGTATTTTAAAGTTTGGTAAAAAGATTTAAAAAAATCACTGCTCATCTGTTGAGGTGCTGGATTGACAAGTAACAATAAAAAGTTAAGAAAAATCCGCACACTCAAGTCTTTGCAAACAAGTTTTTTTACTCTATGTGCAAGCTTTCGGTCAGATGACCTTCTTCAGGCAGAGTAAAAACACATTAAGTGAAACAGTGCATGAGGTTACATCAAAGATAATGAATGCGTAGCAAGATGGGTCGTCCTAGTTCATGTCTATGAGGGCAAAGTGGAGTTCAGTCAGAGACGGGCTCTGGTTCAGTTCCCGCCTGCACAGGGCCGTGTCACTGACGTATGACTTACGTTTGAACGCCTCTGTTCCACGCCAGACAAGCCGGAGTACAAAATAAACTTGGTGTACACCTTCATTAATGTTGATTTGTAGGCACGGCTGACCAGTAGGCACGGCTGAAGTGCCCTTGAGCAAGGCACCTAACCCCTCACTGCTCCCCCCGAGCTGTTAATGCAGGCAGCTCACTGCTTGGATTGGTGTGTGCTTCACCTCACTGTGTGTACACTGTGTGCTGTGTGTGTTTCACTAATTCACGGATTGGGATGAAAGCAGAGACCAAATTTCCCTCACGGGATCAAAAGAGTATATATACTTATACTTATACATACTATCACAACATTCTACTGAAATAGGGAGGAGGGTTTGGAGATCATGATACCGTGTCCGAAATGTGCATCCATTGCTCAGAAAAATAAGGCTTTGACAAATTCTGGGAAATTCTTGATTCTGCCATATACCTCAATGTTAAAAAAAAGAGAGCCCGATCACTGCATAAATGTGCGGGGGCGGTACTGCTACACTATTTGCATAAATTTCCAGGGACAGGAAATGGCCTCTCATGAAGTATCTTCGTAATCAACCATCTTTGGTTACATATAATCATTGATTCATGACACCTGTGTCAGTTTCAGTGCATTCTAGGAATTGTAGTCTTTTACAGAGTCATGACATCCAAAAAAGCATCATGGGAAATGCAGTCCATAGATAGATGATGAAGCTTATCTAAAAACAGGAAACAAGAAACAAATCAATGCAATGTGCACATCAGGCTTCAGCCATCATAAAAACAAAGCATAAAAAAAACATTTCATTGTTTATAGGAATACATTCATATCAAAATCCCTCATTTAGACCCAAAGGTTGTAATGTCTCCAAAGTATGGATCCAAAAAAATCTCGTTGGCAGAGCTTTCTGTCAACATCACCCCTCTATGTAAAAAAAAATACTTGCTCTATACCTTGGAATCCAAGGAGGACATAGGATGTGAACAATCATTAAAATGGCAAGTTTAATGGATAATTTTCATCTCTCCGCCTAATTGAACTTTTTGTGTTCACTTATTCTTTGTTTAAGTGGACGGGTAGTTTTACCAATGTACATTTTATCGCATGGACATTTTAACAAATAAATTAATTTTAAATAATAATTTTAAATAACTCCCTTTGATTTTTAAATGTCTTTCCAGTTAGAGGATGTTTAAATGAATTTGTTTTCTGAATTATGACATTGGGCACAATTCCACCGAGGGATAGTTCCCAGGTTTGACTGGGGCTAGTAGTGCCTGTTTAGGGGAGGCAAAATAGAGGCTTTAACAAGTTTTTATGTGAGGTTAGGGCCTCTTTTATGAACAAAAAAAGAGGTGGATCCCGAAAGTTTTGGACAGGGCTGGATCTGTGGCTAAAATGTGCCAATGTTTTTGAATGTTTTTTTTAATGATGTGAGCCTGAGGAGTATAGGTAGTGATACAAGAAACTGAAAAGTGCCTTTCCTTTTTAATACTTTTTTCAAAAGGTCAGCTCTAGACTTAGAGAGTGCAACATCAAACGCTTCATCAACACACTGAGCTGTATAGCCTCTTTCTAGGAAACACTGTTTCATTTCTACTGCTTTCTCTTTAAAACCTTCATCAGAGTAGCATAGTCGGCGCAACCTGTAAAATTGACTTTTTGGTAGGCCATTTTTTAAGGCCATCACTCAAACATCAGCCCTGATGAGAAATTGGCTATTCAGGAACTTTCCAGGGACACTGACATCATCATCAAACCGGCAGATAAGGGCGGTGTGATCGTCCTGCAGAACATGACTGATTATAAGAAAGAAGCCTATCGCCAACTTAATGATGATGAATTCTTTGAGAATGCGCTGGATATCTAAAGATGAACATTGCTTTTTGAATTGTAAACACCTTGTGACCCCTATGTTTTACATTCATAAAAGCCTGGTTAATCCAAAGGGAAGACCTATTGTGGCTAGCAATGACTCTCTGTTAGAACCCGTGTCCAATTTTGTTGATTATTACATCAAGCCATATGTCAGCAAACTTCCTTCTTATGTTAAGGATTCTACTGATTCTATCAATAAAATCTCAGAAATAAGTGAGTTACCTGCAGACATCTTATTAGTAACATTGGATGTGGAAAGCCTATATACAAATATATCCCATGAAAGGGGACTAGATGCCTTGGGTTTTTATCTTCAAGATCGTACAGACCTCCCTCCAAGTTCATTTATTATTGAATTTGCCTCCCTAGTCCTTCAGTTAAATTATTTTTCATTCATAGGGGAATTCTACCTACAACTGAAGGGAACATCTATGGGCTCTACATTTGCCCCAGACTATGCAAATCTGTATGTTGGATCTTTTGAGCAGAAATGTGTCTATAATCCAGATATCAACCCTTATAGTGAAAAAATCCTCAAATGGTACAGATACCTAGATGATGTTTTTTGCCTATTTCAAGGTACAAGCGAAGAATTAGGGGCATTTGTTTAATTTTTGAATGGTTGTAATTCTAATTCTAATTGCTTAAATCGGGACTATTGGGCCCTATCGGTTGAGCATTTTGTCCTGAAAGGAAACATGTATGCGCACATACAGAACTATTTCAAAGAGTAATTAACACCCAAATAGAGCTTCAGAGAAGCCCGGTGGAGCCATAACGTCCAATAATAATAATAATAATATGTTTATTTTATATAGCGCCTTTCTCAAACCCAAGGTCGCTTTACATAGTAGGAAGGCAAGGAAACACAACAACAAACAAACAAAACAATACAACAAAGACAAGTTATCTGTATAGAGCTATGTGTTGGCTGTGGAGGAGAAGTGATCATTAAACAGAAAGGTCTTGAGATGTGCTTTGAAGAAAGGAAGAAAAAGGCATGAAGAGGTTGGGGGAGGGAGTACCAGAGTTTGGGGGCCAAGGCACTGAAGGACCTGCCACCCAGGGTGGAGAGTCTGGAGCGGGGGATAGTCAAAAGGGTCAAATCCAGCTGATGAGAGTCTGGAGTGGGGACAGCCAAGAGGTTTTGGTCAGAGGATCTGAGTGAGCGGGAAGGAGTGTAAGGGGTCAGGAGGTCGCGGATGTAGGGGGGAGCAAGGTTGTGGAGGGCTTTTGAAGGTGAGTAGTAGTACTTTGTATTTGATCCGGTACGGAACTGGTAGCCAATGGAGCTGACAGAGTTGTTACACCCAAGGAACAATACTCACCCGAAGAGTGCTCTGTGAACTGGGCAATGAGCATTTGATCAGTTAGCAGAAAGCATTTGAGAAAAGTTTGGTCTTAAGTCTAGATTTGAAACTGGCTACAGTTGGGGAAACTTTGATGTCATCCGAATGTCATGTCTGCTAGGTAATTTGGTCCCCGTTCCATTTAGTGATTTATAAACAAGCAGAAGTGCTTTAAAAAACAATTCTGTGACTTACTGGAGGCCAATGCAGGGACTTAAGTATCGGAGTAATGTGGTTGTTTGCCCTATCCCTTTATCAGGTTGAATGGCGCCATGGTGATGAGACTGGCCCAAGTGATGAGGACGGGGAGAGGTCTGTCTCCAGTCTCTGTTGAGGAGCTCAGTCTGGACCTCAACAGTAAAGAAGTCTCTCAGAGAGCGCTATCCAGGGTCCTGAGGTGCCTGGCTCCTCCTCAGGCTCTGGACGGTCCAGTGTCTGGACCTGACATCTTGCAGGGTCGAAGGTCACTCTCTCATCATCCTGCTCTGTCAACAGGACCCTCTCAAACTCAGGTGAATCCACATATTTCAGTGACTTGATTTGGTAGCAAATACCAGTTTGCAAGTAGAAAACAATCCCATAATTGAAGCTGTTCCTTATTCTTCACATGTATACCTTGACAGCTCTCCTCTATGTCACTGTCTCTCTATCCCTTTCTCTGACTCTGCAGACTGAGTAAGGAAAATACACAACAGCTGTTCATGCTGGTGTCTGATGCACAGAACGTGGAAATCATTGAGTCCTTTCTGGATAAGGTGGGAGGAGACCTGACCTTGTGCACTTTGACCCAGGAAGTGCTTCTCCACCTGCTGCAGCATCACTCTGGACCTGTGACCGTTGACTTCAGGAAGAGCAAGATCACTGAGAGGAATGTTAGAGACTTCCTTCATCTACTGGACAGGATACGGTTCAAGAGGTAGCAGTGATCAATGGTTGACAACCACATTTATTGGGAATATGTTATACATTACATTGTGATTGGAGATCATATTGATATGAGAAGTATAAAAGTACTAAATTGTTAGCAGCACCAAATACAGGCTGAGGATAGACAAGCTGAGTTATTAAAAATCTGTATGTCTTCATGTGGCGTCTGCATATAAATGCTGAAATTACTCAGCGCCAATGACTATGACTCCTCAGGCCTTCTCCAGGATTCATCATGTGCATCATCATGGAGATCTACCAGAGTCGTTCTCCTCAGTATGTGAGCAGCCTGCTGAGATCTACAGAGAACCACATCAACCTGACCACCAGAGGCCTGGATGCTGCTGACTGTGCTGCCCTGCGTTTCACCTTACATCACAGCCAGGGGGTCAGACTCAACCTGATGTGGACCTCCATACCAGAGGGGGAGCTAGAGAGCCTCCTGCAGCTTCTCACCAATGTCTCTCAGCTCAGGTCTCTCAGGATTTATCAGATTGAAATTTGTATTAAGGACCATCATTTAATCCATGTGGATATTTAAAAAAAAAAATACATTTGGTTGTGCCGTAGGTTTTAGTAGTGATCAACCAGCACAAATCTAGTATTAGTTTAATAACATTTCACTCTCTTTCATTCTCCTGGTGTTGTGAGTGTACAGTACGTGTACACACATGGACATGTGAACATATCAGTAGACTGTAAAGAAAGTGATCACTACACTACAGACATCACAGAGTGTGTTGTTCTCTGACTCCAGTGTTGACAGGCAGCTGCTGTTGAGGATCCTCCACTGCTGTTACTCCTCAGACGTCCAGCAGGGGGCAGCAGCAGCTCTTCTTCAGGCTCTGCAGCACAGACTGGACTTCTCCTGCTCCTCTGCTATGGACCTGACAGAAGAGACACAGGAACCACCTCTGCACCTGACACCTGAGGACTGCAGGGTCGTCTCCATGGTAATCCAGAGGGTCAGCGTCAACCCTGAACTCATGCTGATGGACTGTGATGTGGAGGAGGTGGGGCTAGAACACCTTTTGTGAAGCAGTTTGTTTCTAAGAAAGGTCAATGGAGAACCTAAAAGAGTCTATGAAGAGATGTGAAGCAGTTTGTTGTGTTCTAAGATGATGAGGTCAAAGGTCATTACTGGAGAACCTAAAAGAGTCTATGAAGTAATGTGAAGCAGTTTGCTGTGTTCCCAGACGATCATGTGTCCAAGGTTTATTTCTGTTGAACTGAAATCCTCCAGGTAGTCAGGTAGAGGAGAAGTCTTAAGGTCTAACAACTGTCATGTAGCATCGAATGCTTTCTCTCCACACTGAATCTGTTAAATATTCCATTCTATTGCATCATATATCTCGTTCATAATATCAGAACAATGAGAGCAACTGAAAGAAAAATTAAAATGGGGCATCCGTCAAAAATCTGCTCAAAACGCTGTGCTGCATCTCACTGCACAGCAATATGTCGTTGCATTCAGTAAGAACATTCAAACTGAAAACACAGTAATCAAACTGATTTTGGCACCAATGCTCACTCCCATCACATGCAGTTAGAACATTCCAATTGAAATCAAAGTAATCAAACTGATTCTGTCACTAATGCTCACTCCCATCACATGCAGTTAGGACTTGGTGTGAGTAGGTCAGTTTCAAGCATAATATCTCACATGGGACTGTAAATAATAGCAAAAGTCCATCTGAGGTAAAATGTGAAGGTGTTCTCTGTGTTCTAAGATGATGTGAAATTCTGAAATCCTCCAAGCCTACTGGGCCATGTAGGAAAGAAGCCTTTTAGGTCTAAGTACAGGAATGTCAAGTACACACAACATTGTGATAGGAAATCCATACATTGATATGGGATGTACAGAATTCATCCATTTCAGGTGAGATATGAAGCAGTTTTCTGATAATTAACAAGAGAAGAGATTAATAAAATCTCTCAGACAACTACTGGTCTAAACAGAGGACTGTCAGGCATGGAACATAATTGAAGATATACAGTATGCATGGTTTTAAAATATGATGATTGCTATAGTGAAATTGTTATAAACTGTGGTTCAACCTTTATATTTACATTGATAATCTCTTTTCTCTCTCTCTTTCTCAGGTGCAGTAAGGGCCAGTTGTTGCAGCTCCTGACTCTGGTGTGTGTCGGCTCTGAGAGTGAGTGTGTGAGGAGAGCAGTGTCTCTCTCCCATGCTGTGGGTGGGGAAGTGGACCTCAGTCACACTGTGCTGGACGCTCGGGCCTGTGGATCTCTGGCGCTGTTTCTGGAATATTCTGAGGATTGTCAGAACTGGACCTCAGCCACTGCCAGCTCACAGACCATTGCCTGGAGCCTCTGCTCCCTCATCTGCACAAATCACAGACCCTGGAGTAAGTCTGTGTGTGTGTGTGTGTGTGTTTTTGTTTGTGTGTGTGTGTGTGTGTGTGTGTGTGTGTGTACACCTGCTTATTTGTATAACCAGTTGGATCTAAAAAAATAGTTATTCCACTGCCCACTGAACAGGTTAAAACATATATAGTTGTTTTGAGTTTACAGGACTGGCATTCCCGAGTCATGAAAAAATGGTGAGTGCATATATATTCTAAATGTATGTGTTTTGTTTGTTGCTGGTCCTATGAAAAGGCTATAAGCTTTTAGTCGGACTATAAGTTTCATGTCGAGTATAAGTTGTTGTGTTTGTTTCAGTCAAAAATGTTTAATGAAGAGGAAAAAAAACATAAACATATAAATATATGTATGTTGCACCTGAGTTGTGTGACCGCCAAACTATGAAAAAAAAAAGTGTTGCATTTGTAGTCCCGTCTGTACATGTGGTTGTTGCGTTTGTTTCTGTGTCTGTACATGTGGTTGTTGCGTTTGTTTCTTGTCTGTACATGTGGTTGTGTACATTTGTTTCTGTGTGTGTATGTGTACATGTGGTTGTTGTGTTTGTTTCTGTGTCTGTGTGTACATGTGGTAGTTGCGTTTGTTTCTGTGTGTGTACATGTGGTTGTTGTGTTTGTTTCTGTGTCTGTACATGTGGTTGTTGGTATTTCCTGTCATGTCGTCATGCACTTCCTGCTTCCTCCAGCCTCAGTAACAACAGCATCACAGATGAAGGGGCTCAGCTGATCCACAACACCGTCAATGCAGCAACATCCATTCAGACCGTAAGGTTAGTATGATATTAAGGTATTGTACTTTGTACATTTATGTTATTTTTTATTTGTCAAATTCAGTGAAGATGAAACATTTTCATGTGTTCCTGTCTGCAGGCTCTTCAACAATAAGATTCAGAGCAGACAGCTCTTCCAGGGAGACGCACGCTTTGAGCTGTGGTGACCCTGTAGGTGTGCTGATATCTCCACTGGATTTGACCTGATGTGTTTCATACTCACGCCATGCCATACAACGCACAGGAAAGGGATCGCTCTGATGTAGTTCATGTGTTCAGAAGTGAGAGAGTGACCTGCACAACAAAGTAGGAGGGAAACAGCACAAACACGCCATATATGGTTATATGATTTAGAAGACGCTTTTATCCAAAGTGACTTACAATATATCAGAGCAAAGTGCTGTTGGAGTGATTTTAATGGACCAGAGCAGAGGAAAGGAAACATAATGATGAAGCACAACATGCTCAGAAGAATTGAAGTGTGGGGAGGGAAGTGTAGTGAGACATTGTTACATTCGGTCCTCATTGGTCAATCTTTAGTGTGTCTCACATTTTATGGGTTCCACGGGTTAGTGACTTTCAGGTAAAGAAAATACATTAGTTGACAAATCTTTCAAATACATTACAAAAAATATATGTCACGTTCATGTTCATCATGTTTGGCAATGTATTTAGTCTTACTTTAACCATTGTGCCTTACCATGTATCTGATGCTGAATTGTTCATATTCTGTCTTTATAGCCATATTGCTGATGTAGTTCTGTTTTATTTGGATGAACAGTTGGATGATTGTAAAGTGTTGGAAGAATGTTCATCAGTATAATTATCAGTAGACCAAAAAACATTTACTATGCACTCTGATACTTGAGGCTGAAAGGGCTTATAGTATAACTTTGTAACTATTTATACTGCAGTCATTACTATGTATGAATTATTATTTAGACTTATGTTGATCATTAAGAGGCATTATGGATACTTTATAATGTGTTTACTATGCTTTATTTACAATGCTTAGTGGATACAGGGATCAGATCAAATGTTTTTTTTTTTATCAGGATCAGGATTATCACATTTACTGTTCAAACTGTTTATTTGAGCTTTTGTACTTCAAAGGTACTGTTTGTATTTCAAATACACCGTTTGTATTTCCATGGTACTGGCATAGAAGTTTACAGCCAGCAGATGGCGTGAAATGTATGATTAAATCATGTGTCTTTTTTGTATATAATTTTGTCTTTTTTATGTCATTTATGAACTGTGCTGTAGGACAGTATTGGGAGTAGTTCAACAGGAAGGACAAGACATTGGCAAAGGGACAGTCTGGCACTGTTGTGTAAAATGTATATATTCTATATTCCCTGAACTTTTATTTGCAGTGTGTCTGCCACATCAATAAACTTAAGTGTCAACTGTCAGTCAAAATTCCAAATCTACTCTGAAAGCATGTTGTCTTACTCACTCACTGTAATGTTGTAAATCATGATGATACATGTCACTCTGGGTGTCTCTCCAGTATGAAGTCTTGTAGTGCAATTCCACAGCAGCACACTCAGTTCTCTGAGATGTCTACACTCTTAAAACGAATGAGTTGAAAACAACACAACAGTTTGTGTTCTTCTTTCTTGTTTCCTTTTTTTTAATTTATTACAGTACACTATGTGTTGGAAACAACACAACTTGCGATGTTTTATAACACATCTCTGTGTCCAGATAGGGACAACACATTCATTTTAAGAGTGTACACTACAATAGCCATCTGTGGGGTCAATGGGGGAAAGGTAATATCAATATTGAGTGTGGGTGAGTGATACTGAGAGTGTCTGCGAGTGTACATGTACACACACACACACACACACACACACACAATGCCACTGCCGCATGATGCAGCATGAAAAGTATGATGTGTCTGCAGGCCTAAGCGTTGTGTAGGTGACATGTTGGTGACATGCCAGTGATGTGAAGATAATGTTCTCCTCCAGATCATCACTTGAGGGATGCAGAGGGGAGTAGCAGAGCCCCCGATTAGCATCCTTAAAGTTGCCGTTTCAAACAGCAACCTAATAAAAGTAAACCAGACATCCTACTGAGTGGTGGAGATAACGACGGACGCTCACAAGGATAGACTTAGGGTGGCTTACTTGGCCCCTGACAAAATCCACATTGAATGCTGCAGGTTGTAGGATTTGTGTCTAGTATTTATTTACATACATACATACATACATACATACAAAAACTAAATGATAGATAAATGCTTTAACGCTTAAAAGTTATTAAGCTGCTTATGAGCCAACATGTAATCTTTCGGCTCCCTCTAGTGGTTAATATCCTAAACTGCAGCCACACAAAGAGTAGTGGGTGAAATGGTGATGGCTGAATTCCCTAAGATGAGCTCACAGATTAGAGCACTATAAGCCTAAAACATTAGAAGATAATGGCATTGAAGAATGCCCCACTGCTTCCAGTCTCCATCTTCTGTCTGTCCACATGTCAATGTGTGCCTAGTAGTGTGAACTTGAATGTCCCCTTTATATATTGATATTCAATACTTTATTGATATTGAATATCAATAAAGTATCTATTTATCTATCTATCTATCTATCTATCTATCTATCTATCTTCCCCCTTTGGGATCAATAAAGTATCTATTTATCTATCTATCTATCTATCTTCCCCCCTTTGGGATCAATAAAGTATCTATCTATCTATCTATCTATCTACTTGTATATTTTCTTTTTCTTCTTCGTTCTCATATATTTTAATTTTTCACTTTATAGTTTTAGCTTTGGCTGTCTTCCATTTGAAAAGTGATTTCTTTCTCAAGACACTAATTCCCCAAGACTGAGAGATAGAGGTTCTCTGAGGTAAAAGGGAGAATGCAGGTAAAACTGGTATAGAGGAAGAGAAGAATTGGCATGTGGGGCTAATTTTTGTGGGGCCCAGTTTTGTATGAACAATTATTAAACACATTGACTGATAACATGAGTACTTACAATTTGGCAAAGAGCACATCAGTGAAAAAAATACTATGTACTATTCTGACCCTTTAGTAAAGGCTATTATCAAAATTATATTATTAATGTCCCCCTTGCAATTATTGATCATTATATTACTGTGAAGTAAAAGTAAAAAAGTACTGAAAAGTATTAAAAGTACTGCGTCTTGACCACTTCAGCGTATGTTACTTATGTTTACTTGTTATCTTAAAATAAAATTCATTTCAAACCAGTTCACAGTTTACATATTTTATTGCAACAGAAGCAAAGATTACATTATGGGGAGTATTTAATGATGCAACTACCATACGGTACCCTAACAAACATGAACAAAATTTATGTTTGTACTAAGACACACAGTTATAGCTTTTCATATGATCATGCTTCATAATCACACAAAAACCACTGTAAACAACAAAACATTATCATTGAAGGCAATCAGTTTTTTTGTGTGTAGTAAAACTAAAAAAATAGAAAAACTAGAACACAATAAAGAGCAAAAGGAAAATCAGCACCACTCACTAATCCACCTACAGGTTATTTTGAAGGATCATTCAAGTTCAGACAATCAGTGTACATCACTGCTCACTGAAACTAGGCTTGGTGTGATTTAGGTCACTCTAAAGGACTCTTTCAGGCTATCCTCAGCCTGCTTTTTGGTGATTGCTTGCCAAGCAGTGGGAATATCAGCTGGCTTTGCCCTGTAGATAACTGCAAACTGTGTGTTGAATTTTACCATGACATATTTCCAGTAATCTGAGGCTTGAATACTGGGGTCTGCTGGAATGTGCCAATCAGAGTAAATCTCACGATATTTCTTATAAGGATGCCACTGATAATTTGTCTCAAAGCATCTGAACCGATTGTCACTGAACACAGATGAGGAGCAAATATCAATGAGTAGTTTCTCACTTTGTTCCCATCGGTACATACCCAGACCCTTAGGCCTGTGGATTGAAGCACAGTGATCTGTGTGAGCCTCCCCACCAGCTTCGCAGGGTGCTTTGCAGAATGGACACTGCTGGCCACATCCGAAGACTCGTTTGAACAGCTCATCTTGTGGTTTCAGCTTGAGAGTTTGGAGTCTTGTTTTAACATCTAGTTTTAGGAATTTCTCCTTCAGTGACTTTTCAATGTCCTCAATGAAGCCTGAGAGCGATTGGGCAAATGGTTCAACCTTCGCATTGCTGAGAGCCATGACGGCATCAAGTGCATCCTTAGGAATGGCCAGTTTTCCTTCAAGTTCTCTGCAAATGTTTTGAATGAAGTTCTTAACAGTGGTCTCTGAAGGGGTCTTCCCCTGGGCGGTCTGAATAGCCTTGAGGATTTCTTTTGAGATCGTCTTGAAGTACTTGTCCTCCAGTTGTGACATCTTATTTCCATTTCCCAAGTGCTCCCTGATCTGGTCAGATATCCAATCCTTCACAAAGTCCTCGTATGAACGGATGTATTTGACATACTTATCAAAGTTGCATTCCAAGAGAAGCTCTTTCAGGATTGAATACTGGAAAGATGTTCTAGTGCTGAACTGTAGTGCATTTTTTCCCTCCAACATTTCATCAACTATGTCTGGACCTAGAGAGGCTGCAACCCAAGACTCCACAGCAGGTTTGAGGCACAACATTGCGAATTGTTCTGCTTTCCTCTTGCACTGGTCTCGCTCATTGTACAGGTCTTTGAAATCTGCAAAGTACTTTTCTTTGAAATGCTGGAGGCACCTATGTGGATCATTATCATGTATGAAGCGATTGTGCAGGTCCTGAAAACGTCTGGCAGCAATTCCACAGATATGGAGTTTAAGAGAAACTTCAAATATTTCTGAAGAGTGAAGCTTACGATTGGAGGATAGCGTGTTGTCAATCTTGTGCAGGATCTCTTGAATGTAAGTTTCATTATAGTCAGATGTTCCACAACATTTCTCTTCAACAAATGACAAGCAATTCTGAATGAGATTGTCTGCTACATCCTGGGCCATCATTTTGTAGTCATCAGAGAAAAAGCTTTTGACACTGTGCACAATCCTCCGGATGAAATTGTCAGGAGTAACAGTGAAGGGCTGTGTACCCAACTCTACCAGATTGACATTGTTAATCATTTTGTTCACTGTACCTCCTCTCTGTTTCAAATTTGACCTCAGGTGATGGTATACATTACTTACAATGTCCGTTGGCTCCAATCCATGGAAGGCTATCTCAGACACAGTTTCTTCCCACATCTTCTCGAAGATTTCCAAGAGCTCTGCATCAGTTTTCTTTGAACTGCTGGTTTTACATTTGTCAAGAAGCTGCAGTACTTTACTTTCCATGACATCAGTGTGTTTTTTTTTTATACTTTCCAATTTGTTCATTCCCTTACTAATGGAAACAGCCATCTGAAGTTTGCTCAGCACGGATTTCTCCAAGTCTCTTCGGAGACATTCTACACTTCTGGTAAAAACCTCGCGGTATCGCTCCACAAGATAGACATGCCCCTCTGTCTGCTTGAAGTACTCTGTCAGACTGTTGAGAACAACTTTTTCCATCTGGTCAAGTTCTAGGACAGCCTTGGTTTTCAACTGACATAGAAAGTCATTGATGTCATTGTCCAAAGCGGTCTTGGTCACCTCAAAGTTCGAGATTTTGGTTTCAGCGCTGGTGAGCCATGAGTACATGTGCTTCTTGAAATCCCACTCCCATTTATTGTACTCCGTGCATAGCCGCATGTAGGCATCTGCCACCAAGCTGTTCCTGAAGCTGAATATGAAATTTTCGTACTTCACGGCGTTCCACAGGCTCTTTGTCCACTCAAGGAAATCCTTGATGCTGTTTCCAGATGTCTTACAGTTTCCAAACACTTGGATCATGGTCTTCTTGAAATCATAGACAGCCTCACTATAGCCTGCATTGACAGGAGCCATGGGAGGATTTCCGTGCCATAGTCCAGGAATGTACCAGTTTCCTCTTTCTGGGTCATACTCCATCACGTCTGTGAACTTCTGGTTCTCCTCCTTGCCCTCCATTTTGGCTACTGCTTGCGTCATTTCATTTAGTTGTTCCAGAAGGAGCTTCCTGTCCCTCAAGTTTTTGTCATGTGCAGAGACATCAGCCACATTCTGGTGCACAAACTGACAAATCGGTTTCTTTCCCACCTCTTTCATCCTTAGAAACGCATGCACCACAATCTGGAGAATGTCTTTCATCTCCGTAGAGTTCTCCATGGCGATGTTAATTATTGTGATGTCACTGAGCTTTACCAGACAATCAAGTTGCAGTAACACATCTCTCACCCAATTCAATGGTATGTTGGAGGCATCCCCATCTACAAGTTCCAAGGGAAAGCCATCTAGCAGTAGCTTGGCACACAGTTCAGGCAAATGCATCATTTGTTTTCTGCCTTCCGAATTTTTGGGCAGGGTTAATGTGGACTCATAGAGCTGGCCCATTTCTCGCACAAAGTGCTCAATTCCCAAAGAACTATTGGAAATCTGTTTGTCAAGTTCTTTGATTTCTTCTTTGTTTATAACTGAATCTTGACATTTTTCCTTGTATTGGTCTCTAAGACCTGTGAGACTTTCCCGAGACAAGTTGTCCAAATTCATCCTCATCCATTTTAGAAAGTAAGACCTTTCTTGTCTAGAAGTTGATAATGCACCAAGGAAACATGTCATGGCCTCTGACATGTCATAGCTCTGTTGCTCTTTCCTGAGGTTGAACTTTTGTGTCTCAAGGTCACTCTTGTACTTCTCAATATTCTGATCAGCATGTCTCAGTCTGCACTCCTCCTTCTCAAGTTTTGCCAGCTCCTTCCAGATATTCCCTTGCAAGGGGAGTTGGGTGTCCTTGAACTGTAATGTGTCCTTGATTTTTGAAGTGATTTCAAAAGCATTTTTCTTAGCATTCTGGCATTCCCTGTTGTCCTCATCCACATGGATGCCAAGCTCATGGGCAATATCAGTCATCTGTTCCAGCTGCATTTTAGATGGGTCACTCTTCAGCCAGTTTGTCACCATCGAACGCAGATTTTTGACAAAGTCTGCATCATTCATTTGTTTGACTTTAAGAATGATATTGGCTTTCTTCAAGTGCAGTTCAGAGGCAACCAGCTTCAAGTCGTTCATTTTGAAGTTCTTGTTTTGAGCATTGCCCACCAAGAACAACTGTGCCTTGTGATGCTGTGTTGTTAATATTTTGTGATCTGTATCCAAACTGTCAAAAAAGACAAAAACAGCTGAAGATGTCCGACACAAGAAGGAGTACTGTGTTTCAAACGAGCGAATGTCACCTCTCAAGTTGGCCACAGTCACTGGCTCAGGAAAAATATCAATGTTTCTGTTCCCGCAAGGAAGGTACCAGCTAATTTCCACCAATCCATCAGAGATCTTCCGTGGACTGTCCCCACAGTCCATATCATGGTGAAGGAAGGTGTCATGGTATTGCTGGGGGTTGCTGAGTAATTTGTTCAGGATTTGTGATTTGGAAAAACCACATTCACCTAACCTAACAAACGAAATCATTGCCAAATAAGAGAGAACAATTCTCTCTTCTACAAATCCTCTAGGATCCCCAAGAGAGTGTGGTCTGAACTTCTTAACAATATCCCGCAAAGCCCAGACCATAAACATTGGCTGGTTTGTATCACAAGATGGGAGAAGCAAAGGCACTGAAAAACTGACACATAGACATTTTTTTCAAGGCCATCTCCTGCTGCAGAAAGCCATCGAACACAGAAACAGAGCAGTCACAATATAATCTCAAGGTGCTTTACAGACTTGATGCATATCAAAGGAAATAACAATTATCAAAAACAAACAGTTCCATTTTTTAGACTTTGATGCATATCACAGACTCATAATCAAGTTTTCCCACTTTTATCAACTAAATACTTTGACAGCTTAATCAATGTTAGTGCCAGCAGTCAATCAAAACTCAAAAGCTGCTCATTTCATATTTTTTCATATCCAATGGAAATGAAAATGTGTGTGCATTAATGACATCATGATGGAGTTTATAAACTCAGGCGGCGCTGTAAAAATCGAGTATACTGTACATTTGTGAAATTATCACTGATTCCATATTTGAATGTTAGGGAAAGGGGAACATGCTAACAGTGAATAATAAATGCCTGGTTTTACTCGGCTTAATTGATTCATTCTAGAAATGGGCACACTCTTACTTCTCAGGCATGAACAGTACCGATCCCGATGTACCGATGTGTGTGTGTGTGTGTGTGTGTGTGTGTGTGTGTGTGTGTACATGATATCTAATATGAGAGAATGTATGAACTATGATAGGGGGCAGGGTGGGAGGTCCTGTGTAGCCTACATACACAGATATAAAAAGGCATGCTTTTTGTTGATTGGCAGCAGAAATAGGGTTTACCTTATTACCTAGCAATTGCCACGCAACCACAGCTATGATCCCAGACCCCACGATGTAGTTACAAGTGCGCGCGTGTCTAGCCTAGTACTGTATTTTCCGGACTATAAGTCGCACTTTTTTTCATAGTTTGGCTGGTCCTGCGACTTATAGTCAGGTGCGACTTATATATGAAAAAAATATATAATTGAACATGTTTTTAAATGTTAATTTATATTAACTGACATGAACCCTACGTGAAACATTACGTCTACAGCCACGAGAGCGCGCTCTCAAATGCACAAGTCCTGTGCACTTTCAGTCAGAGATTAGTGCTTGGCTATGCCTGAAACACACGTGCATACCTAAATCGTCAAATTATGGCTGGGATTCTAGCCGGGCCTCAGATTTGGAAAAATAAAAGCCAGTATAATTTTGTTTCAATTTAACTCATAAAAGAGCTCTTCTTAATATTTTATATTGTTGGTTGGTATTGTTGCCAATGAAAAGTCATTGTCCTACACCATGAGTCTCCAACACGTTGCTGTCAATGCCCTCAAGCTGCATGCCGCCCCCTTCTGAGCTAGAGGCTGAAGCAGTAACACAACTGTTGCTGCCAGGCATCAGCCTATGAATTTTATAAAAAAGTAAATCATGCATAATTTAAAAAATAACTACATTTAGGCTATCTTATACCTCTTTGGCTATACGGAATAAGGTTTCCCTTGCAGCACATGCAGCACACGTTCTATGAATGAATGAAAGTGCGGATACCTTATCTTGCAATAAGTGGATGGCAATTGAAATCCCGACACTATATGAAAATTAATAGTGAGCCATTAAATACCCCACAGATTTCAGTGGTCATCAGTCCTGATATTTAGCAATATAATCAAACAGTCCAAACGTAAATTAAATCTCAAATTGAACATCTGCTTTGATAGCCTACCCATGCCGCTCCAAACGAAAAGTAGGCCTATGTCTCACAATAAAACGCAAGAAATAAAAGGACTATATAGCTGACTCGAATACAAGCCATGGCCAAATAAAGGTGCTGTGCTGTCTCCTAAACATTACTCACCTGTTATCTAGACGTGCATGAAAACATTTGAAAACAAAACTCACTGCCATGCAGCCTAATATTTGATCGCTGTTTTGCTACTAATTATCTTTCACGTAATGAATACGCATAGAAAGTGAAAGTAGGCTTACTGTCGGCTCCGTGTCTGTAGCTGTCTGTTCCGCCCCAAGAATCGATTATAACGTCAAATGGAGAAGTCATCCATGTTCTCTCGCGTTATAGGCGGTCATGCTTCTGCGTTTGCAAAATTCCTGACGGTTCCTGATCGCTAAACGTTTGTTTTCCTTTCCTGTCGATAGCGGTTGATGTTGAAGCACCTAGGCTATAATTTGACTTCAGCGGTGACAAATCCTGCTGAGAGAGAGAGAGAGCAACAAGAGAGAGGCACCCCCAAAGTGGTCCTGCGTGCGCATGTGTGTGTCTCTGCATGGGGTTCAATTGAAGTCAGAGTTGGTCCGTCAATAGTCCCGCATTCAGGCCGCTCCATTATTATATTAACGTCAGACAGCGCTGTAAAATGTGTGGGAATTTCTCGCATTATGATGGTTAGATTTGCGGGACTTTTATTATGCTCAATACTAAGTAATAATTTATTCGCAATACCCGCGCTGGAATTTAGACCCTGGTTTTAAATGTGCATCTTTTTTTCTCTCGCTTTTTCTGGAGGTGGCTAGTAAAGCAATTGTTCTGCTGCCAGCCTGTGCCAATATATCGTCCAAAATGCTTGATTGCATTGCATTCTCCATATTTTTAGCTAAATTTTCATGTACCGCATCAGCATTTTTGTTCAGTGATTTTTTTGTAAATTGCTTTACAATTAGCGTCGGGCCTTTGTCAGCAGCCTTCAGCTTGCCTCTTGCCATATTCACTCATTCGTCTTCAGTAACATTCCCTGTAGAATTCTCAATATTTTTGGCCTCAATGTGTCCAGTTACATAGTCTGTCTGTTCTTGGTCTTGGATTTTGTGAAATATATTTCTAAATGTCACCTGCTTGCAGCAGCTTCGGTCTGCACTTCCTTTTAAAAACGAATCTTTTTCGCTCTCCAGCATTTAATCTGCTGCCGGCTTGTCTCTCCACATCGTCCAAAATGCTTGATTGCATTGCATTCTCCACATTTTAGCTAAATTTTCATGTACCACATCAGCATTTTTTGTTCAGTGAATCTTTTTGACTTTACAAATTGCCTTTACAATTTTTAAACTGCATCTTTTTTCTCTCGTGAGGATTTAATCCTATTGTGACTCCACATCGCCTGCTTGATTGCTCCACATTTTTTAGTCATGTAAATTCATGTACGCATTTTTGTTCCTTTGTAAAACTGCATTTTTTTCTCTCGTGAGTTTTTTTTTTTAATTTTGGTCTTTTTCCACATGGCATTTTCTTTCAGTGGATCTTTTTTCAGTGGATCTTTTGCTTTGCAATTACCTTCCTGCCCTCCTCTTGGCTGCCTTCACTCCTTTGTCTTCATTAACATGCATCTTTTTGGCCTCAATAATCCAGTTACATAGTCTCTGTTTTTGGTTTTGGATTTTGTGAAATACATTTCTAAATACATGCGACTTATAGTCCGGTGCGACTTATATATGTTTTTTTCCTGCTCATGACGCATTTTTTGACTGATGCAACTTATACTCAGGAGCGACTTATAGTCCGGAAAATACGCGTGCGCGCCTGTCTATCCTAGTATGTAGTTCCACGTGCGCGCCTGTCTATCCTAGTATGTAGTTCCACGTGCGCGCCTGTCTATCCTAGTATGTAGTTCCACGTGCGCGCCTGTCTAGCCTAGTTGCTCTAATGTAGAAAGGGGCAGCAGCAGGGAAAGAAGTCCAAAGTGAGTGCATGTGTCTGCATCAACGAGTGCATCTGGTCAAACATTGGTAAGTGACAAAAGGAAATGTTTCAACTTTAGGCTGCTACACAATAACACAACTCTAAACCACTCGCATCACACACAAGGGCACCAAGGGACAGAGGGGGTACCAAAATGTAGCCAATAAATAGCTTTACTGCAAACTGCTTTTCTCTCTTTAAGAATGTTTACAATGTCAAAATGCACCGACTCAGTGTTACAGGGCCACAGGAGATATTTTGAAAGTGAGGGGGACCAAATTGTGAACACAAACCCATAGAGAGATCAGATTTCCAGATATCGGATCGCCACCTCTGGCCCACTTTCGACCATCATATTTTAAACTTGCCAGAATATTAAGATCAAAATATTTTTAACTGTGAGATGAGCACAACGCCAGATCTGCCCTCAGACCAGCTTCTTGCTATGTGCAATTCTACCTTTATTTATTTATTTTTTATTATTTATTTCACACTACTTGGGCCAATGGTAGAATACTGGTCACTACTTGGGCCAATGGTAGAAAAAAGCAACATGATATGTTGATATTTTATGAAGCCATGAATGAATCATCATGCCTATGATCCAAACATAGGCTATTTGATCATGTAGTCTAGTTAGGCCTACTTAAATTCTCTTGTATAAACCAAATTAACTCCCCACTGTGTCTTTGCAGTTAATATTTATACAACGTTAGAACTTTTGTTGCCTTTATAATCAACTATTTGTTCCAACAGCATTTAAACAAAGCATTTATACAATTTAAAAAAAAAAATTACATAAGAAGTAAAATAAAATACTGTTACTGTAGTAACTGTATCACATTATCCCAAGCTTCAAAGAGCTCCCCATGTCTGTGACAGGCAGACGTGACACCGCTAAATTCTCAGCTTGTTTATACCCCACACTGAACGGAGAAGAACGCTAGGCCCATCCAGGGATGGATTACTGCACGGGCCTACCGGGCCCAGGCCCAGGGGCCCATGGGGTCAGGGGGCCCTAAAGCCCAAGCTTTTGCATGGAATCATTGCCTCAATATCAACAAATCAGGATGTAGGCTATTGAATGTAGTATTGGCCATCCCCAAAATGCACCAAAATACAGGAAATCACATCAAACAAATTAAAAAATTCTGGGGGAGGACCCCCAAACATTCCCTCCCACAATTAGTGGGGGGCCCTTAATACATCTGGTCCCAGGGGCCCGAAAGTTCATAATCCGCCCATGGGCCCATCACTCTGGGGTGTGGTAGCCTACTCTCTGGGATTTATGCACCAAGGTAACTGAAGTATCCAATTTGTCTCTTGAAATTATGTTTGAAATAAATGTCTTAGAACAAAAACGTTGATAGACTTGTATTTTATAGTTAGGCTAGTAAAAACGAGTTGATAAGTAGGCTAGTTGAGTTTGTTATCAATAAACAGCTAATGTCATGTTGAGCAGGAGGAGTTGAGCACTAGGCTACCATAAATCCTCAAATTATGCCCGGGATTGATTCTATTTACAGCAGGACAAATAAAGGCAGGTTCCCATATACAAGACGGGGTAACAATTGCCTACCATACCAACAATTACCATCAGTCCACTAGAAGACATTGTTACGATTTAAGTCAATGAAATAACACCTCTTCTTAATATTTTATTATATGTTGTATTGTATTGTATTATGTTGGTTGGATTAATAGCCTACGGTTGGCAAAGAAAAGTCGTTTTTCTACCATGGGTCTCCAACACACGTTCTCAAGCTCATTCTCTTGCCGTCCCTTTTGAGCTAATTGCCAGAGGCTGAAGGCTATTACATTTAAACACAATTATTGCGACTCAGGGCATTCCAGCCTACGAATTTTATAAAAAAAAGTAGGCCACTAAATCATGCATAATTAAACAATAACTCAATTTAGGCTACTTGGCTACGCAAAAAGGTTTCCATTACAGCACAACCCCTATTCAATGTATATGCAAATAAACAGCAGTGGAAATCCGACACTTTTTTCAACTGCATGAAACAGTGAACCATCAAATATCTCCCAGATTTCAGTGCCCATCAGTCCCAACATTTAGCAATATATAATCAAACAGTCCAAAAGTAAATTAAATCCCAAACTAAACCGAAAATGCTTTTAATAGCCTACCGGTATGCTGCTCCAAACGAAACACATGTCTAAATGCAGGTTAGAAATATTTTAAAAAGCCTGCCTCGAATACCAGCCTGCCTCAAATAAAGATGATGATGATGAATGATTTATGCTAAGTAAGTAGCCTGGATTATTTTATGATTGTTAGTAGACAAACTGGCTTCAGATATCCAACAGAGTGAATATGAGATTGTACCGTCTTACAATACTGTAGATGGCTGTGGTTAGTGATGTGATGCTGTTAATGGGGAGTTTTACATAGTTAGCGCAAATCCTTTATGTTATTATTTATTTAGCGTACCTATAAAGCTTTTTTTCCTTATCAAAAGTGAGGGGGACGACGGCTGTCTCTTCAGCACTGTGGGGGACATATCCCCCACGTCCTCCGAGCCTCCTGCGCCCCTGCCGTGTTACATGCAAGGATGATCATGCAGCAGATCTAACTTGAACGTTAGTTACTCTAATTAATTGGGAATGCATCTTAACTGCGCATCAGAGAGAGAGAGAGAGAGAGAGAGAGCGTGAGTGTGTACATGATATCTAAAGCTATGAGAGAATGTATGAACTATGATGGTGAACTATGAGGTGAAGCACACACTAATCCCGGCGCAGTGAGCTGCCTGATACGACAGCGGCGCTCGGGGAGCAGTGAGGGGTTAGGTGCCTTGCTCAAGGGCACTTCAGCCGTTCCTACTGGTCAGGGTTCGAACCGGCAACCCTCCGGTTACAAGTCCGAAGCGCTAACCAGTAGGCCACAGCTGCCCTCCGCAATTATCAAGGGAGGCATATATTTTTAGTTTTTTGCCACAATAAAAAATCCAGGAGACTTACTTGTGTGTGCATATCTGGTGGCCATCTTGCTCTCACTGCCATTCTCAAGGACAGTTGTGACCGCAATGGAGTACTTCACACCTGGTAACAGGCTGTTGAACACAGCATCTTGAGATTTAGTTGCCATCTCCTGGACAAGTTCATCTCCCTGCCAGCAGGTCACATGGTACTCCCATACCGGAAAGTCAGGTGACTCCCACCTGAGGGAAACGGAGTCTGCACTGACATGGTTCACCTGGATTCTCTCTGGAGGAACTGGTTCTGAAAATGTTTAAAATAAAAGAAATCTTCACTTTTTGTACAAATCTGGAATGCTTCTTTACAGTAGCCAGTAACAGTACAGCTGTAGAATCAAATGCATTTTGGCAGCTGCATGTGTGAATAGATAGATAGATACAGTAGATAAATAGAGTAGATAAATAGATAGATAGATAGATAGATAGATAGATAGATAGATACTTTATTGGTCCGCAAGGGGAAATTCAAGGTCTCAGTAGCATACAGACATCACACACAACATGCACTAACAGCAGAAAAAGCTAATACAAATATATAATATAAAAAACACAACTAAGCAATAAGGACAGCAGAAGATGAAGAATATACTAAAATACAAATTATACTAAATAACATTAAATCTAAATCAAGTCTAAAACAGTATCCACATAGTGATTAAGCATGAGGCGCTTGCAATGACTGAGGCAGGGACTGAGCCTGTGATTCTCTGTGCATAGTAAGGTAAGGTGCTCTGTGAGAGTGAGTGTCATGGGGATGGTGCAAATGAGTAAGTCCAACAGTGCAACAGTGCAAGAATAAAGTCTAGAGACCAGCATAAAATAAATATGGACATATAAGAGAGTAGACAAAGTAATATAAAAAAAAAACTATAGAAAAACTATATCAGTGCAACTTGTTCACACAGCATGTGAACTATTGAAAAACAATTGATGAACACAGTGGTTGATCACAGCGTTCAGCTATTATGGACACAAGAGTCTTAGTCAGATGCATTTGCCTCACTATTTTTACTTAAATAATGTATGTGGGTGCTTATTCAGTAAAGTAAGATACTTTCTGATCATGAAGTTTTAGGTTCTTACTAGTGTGTGTGGTCACAGTGACTGGCGAACTCCACCGATCCTTCTCTGTGACTGAGGCAACACTGAAGGTGTACTCTGTCCCAGGTTTCAACTTCTCCACTTCAGCACTGTTGGAGTTGGTGGTCCTGGTCTCTGCCTGTTCTCCATCGGTGAAGAAGCTGAGCCCAAAGGTGTCTATCCCCTCAGGTGGGTCCCAAATAAGAACAGCAGAGTGGGTGCTGATGCTCTGTAAGGTCAGGTCACCTGGAGCTGGAACATCTGCAGATACAGTTGTTTTCATACAACAAATATTATTCCAGGGCATTATGAACATAACATACACATCTACTCTTGTATTGCAGTGCCACTGTATTTCTTTTACATAATGGGATGACTCGATTTTAAAATGCATTATTCCAAAGAACAGTATAAGATTCCCTCACAGAGTTTTGTAATTTATCTGCTAGTACAGTCTTTTTTGTTGTCATCATCGAATCATTGGCATGCCAAACCTGTGTTTGCGACCGAGTTATCCTCTTCCCCTAAAAGATCACTGGCATCCTCAAAAGCCTTTGGAAAGCAAAAAAAAGGATTCTGAATAAATCAAATCAAATGACATCATAACACAATTGTGAATGCTTGAAGGACTGTGTGTTACTGCAGATTACATCTTGGGATTGTTACAAAACATTATACTTGTCAATGTATGCAGCAATCTTTTCATAAAAACTAAAAATTTATATTATGAAAAAGATTAAGTTCGACTAGATGTTGAAATTTGGCCTATAGCCTACTCAGGAAATTACCTCATCCTCTGAGATATGCCTATCCATGAGGCCAGCTATGCAGCTGAATCTGAAGCAACCGTATCAATCTGTAGATTAGAACATGAATAACACATCATAACCAATATGTTCTGTGAGGGGTTAAAACATCCATTATTTTTTTACCAAGACTTAAAATAGTAAACACGACTACTGAACAACAAGCTTCATCTCATGCACAGCCTAGCCTAATTAGCCTAGTGGGTAAAACAAATAAGCCTCTAGAAATGCTAACGTTAACGAATTCTGGATCAATTTACATGTCGGTAACGTAACATCAGAATATGTGGCTTTTACAAAATTTTCATTACAGAAAACACTCGCACGATATTGTAGGCTAACCAGTAGGCCTCTATCTGCACGAAGTAGGCTACTTTCACATTAACGTGGACCAAGACCAAGACTAACCTACTCAGGTCGACTGTTGTTGAGTGCTGATACCTGTTGTCGTCGCAGGCATTCCCAATAGGCCTACAAGTCTAAGCAATTGCTTGATCAATTTAAAAGGTTCGCCTAATCTACTTTTGGCGTTTTGTTTTCTCGTAAGATCACAGGACAAAATAAGGAAATGGTTCTGCCAAATAATGGTTAAAATGAGACGAGTTGCACAGATCGAGTAAATATGGAGCCCGGTACCGGTCATGTGCAAAGGAAAAATACTTTGCGGCTAGGCCTACTTTAGGTAAACCTTAAGGGTAAGTAGAATGCGTGCAGGCTCCTTCAGCTCAGTCTACTAAAACATGTCCACAATTCCACGTGTGTGAAGATCAAATCCTGTGCATCAGCTATCGTTTTCATTGGGAAAATACACACATTTTAGTATGCTGGCTGGCTGTGTGTGCAGATATTGTCCATTTTCATTGGATTTAAACCAAACAAAGCACGATTTTGCAGAAACTCTGTCTTGATACCCCTTACAAAAAAAAAAAAAAAAAAACGTTTTTTAAAGTGTCCATAGTTTATTGAGTGTCAAACTGGCATTTTACGAGGTATTCCTTTTTGAACATTAAACAATTGTAATGTGCAGTTTGCTGCTCTCACATGTGACCTTTCCTGGGCTTAACTTAAACTTAAAGGTCCACATGTCTCCTTTAGCAACTAGAACAACTAAACATTCCTTATGAGGGGTGAGATAGGGAAATAGATTACCAACATGAACAGACATTTAATGAATACCCTGGGTTAAATCTAAATCTAGTCAAACACATAAAGGACAGAACAACGTTTAAGCCACTTGTTGCTACAAAAGCCTCTAAAACAATCTTGGTGTCTTAACAATGATCCTAACTTCGACAGCCTGTCGGCCATCTAATCACTAAATCAGCCTTTTTCCACTTGAGGAACATTGCCAGACTAAGAGATTTTATGTCACGGCACAACTTGAAAAAACTGCAGCAGAATTGATTACTGCAACGGACTCCTAGGCCTCCCCAAAAAGACTAAATAACTTCAAGTCATATACAAAACGTGGCTGAGAGTTCTCACGAAAATCAAAGAGATCTGATCATATCACCCATACTCTAGCCCCTGCACTTCCTGTACCTTTTTGCTATGCACTTCATCTCTGGAACCAACTTCCAGAGGATATAAGAAATGCTCCAACTACCTGTTTTTTACCTTTTGTATGATCTTTTGTGTTGCTTTTTATATAGTAATTTATGTTTCTATTTCTTTTATGTTTTATTTATATGTAAATATGTATTTTATTATCTTCCTTTTACACGCTTATTTGCCTTTCAAGCTTTTATTTATTTCAAATGTTGTTCTCTGATGGTGTAAAGTACATTGAGTTGCTTTGGGTATGAAATGTGCTATACAAATAAAGTTGCCTTGCCTTGCTTTGCCTTGTTGTGCAAAACACAATTAATATTGCAATGCAAAACATTTCCCTCTCAAAACATTGGAAAGCAAAATTATTATTATAGGGACCACAAAAGCATGGCACTAAATAAAGTTAAGATAACATTGAGACAGTGTTAATATCACTAGGCCTTCACAGACTACAATCCCGCGCCACAGAGCTGTGAGAGCAACATCCCTCTGCTCAACAATCTGAACCGTTTCTTTGCTCGCTTTGAAGCACAAAACAGCACTTGCCCACAGAAGACCCCTCCCCCTCCACACGAGCAGCCCCTGTGCCTCTCTGCCGACAGCGTGAAGAGGACACTTGCTGCTATCAACACCCGTAAGGCAACAGGCCCAGACAACGTCCCATGTCGTGCGCTGAAGGACTGCGCAGAGGAGCTTAAGGATGTCTTCACAGACATCTTTAACACTTCCCTGAAGCAAGCCATCGTCCCATCATGTTTCAAAGCTGCCACCATAATACCTGTGCCGAAGAAAACTGCTCCATCCTGCTTCAATGACTACCACCCTGTGGCACTGACACCCATCATCATGAAGTGCTTTGAGCGGCTTGTCATGTCACACATCAAATCCATTCCCCCCCCCACCCTGGACCCCTTCCAGTTTGCATACTGAGCCAAACGGTCCACAGAGGATGCAATCTGCTCTGCCCTCCACCCAGCCCTCACCCACCTGGAAATAAGAGACTCATATGTGAGATTGCTGTTTATAGACTTCAGTTCTGCATTCAACACCATAATACCACAACAACTCATCTGCAAACTTGACAAACTGGGACTCAGTACCTACCTCTGCAACTGGCTACTGGACTTCCTCTGTCAGAGGCCTCAAGTAGTACGTGTTGGCAACAATATCTCAAGCAGCATCACACTGAGCATGGGGGCCCCCCAAGGCTGTGTGCTCAGTCCGCTGCTCTTCACCCTGCTGACGCATGACTGCACTGCAACCTACAGCAACAATCACATAGTGAAATTTGCTGACGACACAACTCTGGTGGGTCTCATCACCAAGGGCGACGAGACTCAATACAGGTTGGAGGTCGACCTTCTGACCACGTGGTGCAGAGACAACAACCTCCTGCTGAACGTCAGCAAGACCAAGGAGATTGTTGTTGACTTCCGGAGAGGTCACACCCAACACCTGCCACTGACCATCGACGGTGCTGTGGTGGAGAGAGTGAGCAGCACCAAATTCCTGGGGGTGCACATCAGTGAAGACCTCTCCTAGACCACCAACACTGCATCACTGGCTTTCGGAAAGCTCAGCGCCGCCTCTACTTCCTGCGGAAACTCAGGCGAGCAAGTGCTCCACCAGCCATCATGACCACATTCTACCGAGGCACCATTGAGAGCATCCTCTCCAGCTGTATCGCTGTGTGTGGGAAGCTGCACTGAATACAACAGGAAAGCCCTGCAGCACATAGTGAACACAGCTGGAAGGATTATTGGTGCTTCACTCCCCCTCCCTGAAGGACATTTACACCACCCACCTCACCCATAGGCACCACAATTGTGAGTAATGCAAGTCACCCCGCTCACAATTTGTTTGATCTACTGCCCTCTGGGAAGAGGTACAGAAGCCTCGCCTCCTGCACCACCAGACTCACCAACAGCTTCATACACCAGGCTGTTGGGATGCTGAACTCTCTCCCCCCCCCCCTCCCCTCAGCTACATAACATCCTGGACTTTGGACCCACAATGGCTGCCTTGCACTACTCCACTTGTACACTTGCACACTTTGCAACTTGTTGTTGTTGTCCTGTTGTCCTGAAAACACAACACTTCTGCTGCTCTTACATAGCTTGCACCACCATGCCACTTGCTTACTTAGGTCAAACAGAACTACCTCAGCCATTTATTGGCCTGACTTTTGCACTATTATATTGACTGTCTATGCACAATTTCAACCCAATTTTGCTGCTCTTATTTCTTCATTGTATGTGCCTTCTTATTTACTCATTTATTGTTTACTTGAATGTTATGTTTGTCTGTGGACTTAATTGGTAAAATATGTCTTGTCTTCACCGTGGGATAGTGAGAAACGTAATTTCGATCTCTTTGTATGTCTGGGCATGTGAAGAAATTGACAATAAAGCAGACTTGATCACTGTAGGCTAATTTTTACTGTAAGTCATTGAATTTGAGTAAAATTGTTCTTTGCTCTGATCTACTTTCATGGTCTGCAACACCTACTTCTGCCAAAGGGTGGCAGTATCTTCATAACCATAATATTCATTCCTGAACCACTGCCATTAATGCCTGAAAGAACATGCCAACTTTTTGGGAAATTAGTTTGTCATCTACCTGGCCTGCTCACTACTTATATGTGGGTATAAGTATAGTATAAGTATATATACTCTTTTGATCCCGTGAGGGAAATTTGGTCTCTGCATTTATCCCAATCCGTGAATTAGTGAAACACACACAGCACACAGTGTACACACAGCGAGGTGAAGCACACACTAATCCCGGCGCAGTGAGCTGCCTGCATCAACAGCGGCGCTCGGGGAGCAGTGAGGGGTTAGGTGCCTTGCTCAAGGGCACTTCAGCTGGTCGGGGTCGAACCGGCAACCCTCCGGTTACAGTTATAGGTCCGAAGTGCTAACCAGTGTGTGTGTGTGTGTGTGTGTGTGTGTGTGTGTGTGTGTGTGTGTGTGTGTGTGTGTGTGTGTGTGTGTGTGTGTGTGTGTGTGTGTGTGTGTGTGTGTCAGTCAAACTATAGACTACAGAGAACCAAATCATTGAAATAACAGGCTGTCGGATCAATAGAATGTCTGACCAATAAGCATTTGTAGAAATATTAAGTGGTCGAAATAGCAAAGTATCGGAACAATGACATGGTGGCATCCTAAAAGGGATCATTAGCTGTTTAGTAGTGAGTATTCTGGAACAAGGCGTCCGAAGGAGAAAATGTAGACAGGAGATCTCTGAAGACTGTTGATCTGTATTCACCGTGGCGTATTGCAGTGATAGTACAGCCCAAACAATGTCCAGACCAACCGTCAAACAATAGGGCGAAGGTGAGATGTCATCAGCTGGCCCCCCGATGAGATCTGACCTATGGATGGCTGTGCCCTATTTTTTATACACCCCTTCTCGCGCCCCAAAACACCTGTTAGCCAATCAGTGTTGAGCAAGGTCAATTATATCAGTGGAAACCATCTTCCCATCATACATAAAAAATATATGCAAAACTGTGTAATGCATAAAAATATATATGCAAAACAGTGTCGCCTCTACCATTCTCTATAGTTTAGTGTAAAAGGGTTTTCTTATTTTGTTTACTTCATAGCAGACAGTATCCACCTGGTACTTGCTCTGTCCTTGCGTCCTTGCTCTGTCTTCACCAGTTGATACCATCACCTCTCCCTTGACCATCTAATGAAAGGATGTCTGCTGGTGTTTACAGTACTTTCCCGCACCCCACCCCCGGGGCTGGTCTGATCTGCTCAAGATATGTAGCCTATTCACCTTGAGACGCTTGAGACGCAATGAGTATCTTGGAAACCATACACATACTGTAGGCCTATGATCCTAAACCTAGTTTTCACATAGGCTTATGGTAAAATGTGATTGGAGCATGTTTACACACACACACACACACACACACACACACACACACACACAGATGTCATCAGACCCAAATAGCTGTGAGCTGATGATGGGGTCTCATAAGATGTGATCCTCTTAAAAGACAAAGGGGTAAAGAACTCAAAGGAAACTCAAAGGAAGAGATAGAGGTTGAAAAGAAATCAACAGAAGCCCAGTAAGGAAACAATGTGGAGTGAAAGGTAGAAGGAGCAGTGACAGTTGACAGTTATGGAATGTTAACCTAATTTTATTCAACCATCGAAACAAGAGATTAAATAGGCTAAACTACAGAAAAGGATTAGGATTGCATCATAATAACAGTTGTGTATTTCAATGAAACACTCATTCACACAGATCTGGTAAATTACAAGGGGAGAGTGGTGCTGAGATAGTGGCCACCTGTATCTTGGGAACCATACACATAGCCTTAGGCTACTGTAAAATGTGGATGGAGTTGGAGCTTTTAAGACATTGCAATTCATATCAACACTCTTTTCCTCTTTGATTCCTTGTTGGTGGAATGAGTTAGGGTAGGCCTAGCTCTACATTCTTGTGATAGTTTTGGGATTTTCAAGAAATGTTTAAAGACACTTCATCTTGCCCTTAATTAAATAATGCTTAGATCATGAGTTATAATTTCCATATAGTTTTTGTGATGAAAACTCATTATTTTCATTGCTGATATTTGATATTGTTATCATAATTCATATTATTATGCTTATGTAGGCTTTTCGACTTTATTTCAAACTATTATTTTTAAATAGTAATGTAGGCTTTGAAAAAAGTGTGTGTTAAATATTATAAACATGTTTATGTTTCATAATCATATGTTCATAAACATAAACAACGTTTGACAACTCATTGACAAATCTTACATATGTTGAAAAAAGGATTTTGAGAAAGCAGGAGTATCTTATCAGTAAGATAAAATGCTTTGTGAATATAGACCCTGATTTGTAAAAGGTTTGTGTAGACCAAGTCTATTCCAATTGTAGTACAGGTATGTCTTTTTTTCTTGTATTGTTACAGCAGTGATCTTATAGAAGTAAATCGTGGTTACTTTAAACACTGGGCTCTTTATGTTGGAAACAATGAAATCATTTACCTCGTACCTCGCCCGCTTACAGGTATGCTGAATGAAAACGACACAACATAATATCATCAAATAATAGAAGATAAATAGTATATCTAAGCTGAGCAATTCATTCTATTAGATTTACTGTGTCCACTGAGTTCAGTTCACTTCATTTAGATAGATAGATAGATAGATCGATAGATAGATAGATAGATAGATAGATACTTTATTGATCCCCAAGGGGGAATTCAAGGTCTAGCATACAGACATCACACACACATTCACAGCAGAAAAAAATAATTAAAAGTATATAATATAAAAAACACAACTAGGCAATAAGGACAGTAGAAGGTAAAGAATATACTAAAATACAAATTATACTAAATAACACTTAATCTAAAGAGGCGCTTAGTAGTATAGGCCAAGGGCTAGGTGGTACACGCACCCTCAACCCCCACAATACTAAACTAGATTGGTATTTTCTTGTATCTCCTAAAGTTTGTCCTAAAGTTTAAGTAAAATGATGTAACCAGTAAATATACTCATCCCCATCTTTTTAACCCCTTTCCAGATGGCACATCTTGTTGTAGCTAATACATTCCTAGCTAATTCTTCTTATAGCTATAGGCTAGCTAAATCCAAATTGTTACACATAGCCTACCCCATACTCAATATAATTCCAAATATACAAAATCATACACACAATCTCTTTGATATGTATTTATTTATGTATGTATGTATGTATTTATTTATTTATTCATATTATTTGTTTAATGTGTGTGAAGTTTAGTCTAGACGTTCTTTTGTGTTAAAATTGGTGATTCAACTAGATGTACCGCATAGCGGTACAAAATATGACCGTAGCTCATTTGTCTCCATTTCCTACTCCATCCCCTACTCTTGCAACTGTGGTGTATGCAAATGAGTGTGTGCATGTGTGTGTTTGCATTTGTGTACTGTATACAGTAACTATATATAGTTATAGTTATATATTGTGTGTCTGCTGTGTATATATAGTTATTTTGTCATAGACATTGTGTGTGTGTTAAGCATTTCAAACGTGTATGTGGCATATGTGGGTATGTTTGTGTGTGTGTGTCTGTGCATGCCTGTGTGTGTGTGTGTGTGTGTGTGTGTGTGTGTGTGTGTGTGTTCATCAGGTATGTTGGGTGCCTGAGTGCCTGAGCACCTACCCCTTTGCCTACGAATGTCCAAAGTGCCCTTGGGTCATTCCACGTCAATTCCAATTCAACCAGGGCCCATGTAACTATATATAGTTATAGTTATATATATGCTATATATAGTTATTGTCTCATAGACCATTTCAATAAACATTTTATGCATACAATGTGTTTTAAGTGCAATTAATGCAAATAATCTATTAACAGCTATACTAAATGTATACATATGTAATATGTTTCTCATTGGTTTGTAAGTTGTTTTGCAGCCCCCAATCTAAAGTGAGTACTATTTATACTTTACTTTAGCTTTCAGGCCTGAATCAGCAGATGCATTTGTCCAAAGCAATTTAGAAAGGTTTGAGTGTCCTATAACCTACTTGAAAGTATTTCATTTGTGTTACCTAATGATAGTAAAGAGTTAACAAGCCATTTAGTAATACCTTGTAAATGGTTAGTTACACCTTCTTATGAAGCTAATATTATTATTGTCATGATGGTCAAGAATAGCTTTTATTAAAGCCAGTGTGCCAGTGGTGGCACAGTAGTAATGTAGCCTTTCAAGATGGGTTCTTGGGACCTGGCCTGGGATTTGATTCATCAATTTTCTAAATTGCTTTGGACAAATGCATCTGCTGAGCCAGGCCTGAAAGCTAACCCACATGAACTTCAGGCCCAATTCACCAAAACATTCTTTATTTGCCTATTAAAATGATTCATTTTCAAGGAATCTATGCAGTTCTCAAGAATTGCCTGTCTCAACGTTTTACCATAGTTTTGGAATTGTTAGGCTAAACTTTGAGAGCTGTAGCTTATCAATTATTCATTGTCTGTAACAGATGTCCCAAGTTAAGGCCAACGCACACCAGCGCTGACATGAGCGTGGCGCCCAACATGATAAAATTATTTGGTTATTTGGTTATTTGTTATTATTTGGTAATTATTAAAATTATTTGTTTATTTGGTGCTTGTCAGTTAAAAGCGTCGGCGTACTCATGTCGGTGCTGATGTGCACTGGCCTTAATTGAGAAACAAAGTTAATTCAATAACTTGCCAATGAATGATGTAATTAACAAATATTTCCAAACCACCCCCCCCCCCCCCACACACACACACACATACTTTGTCCCCTATCCTTATGTGTGCTGCTGCCTTCTTTGGTAGGTGACTGAAGCCTGGGGATTGGTGGCCAAAAATCCTTTTTATATTTTTGCTTTGGGGTTCATGGCTGCTGTGGCATCCAGAACGTCCGTTGCCATTTCTGGCGCCTCTGGTGGCCCTGTGACGTGCTCGGCAACTGCTGCTGCAGGCTCTGCTTCCTCTGGAACAACTTCCTCCTCATTTGGAACTATTTCCTCTTCCTCTGCGACATCATCTCCATCGGCAACATCTTCTTTTACTACAGCATTTGCTTCTCCTGCAGCATCAGCTTCCTCTGCAGCATCTGCTGCTGTTGTTTTCATGCCAAGTGCCTTGTGGGTAGGATGTGCTTTGGCCATGGGTTTTCTTCTCTTTTACTTTCAATGACAATTTTTCACATTTGGTCTGGATGATCCAGCATGGTCATAGCTGTCCCTCAAAGTTGATCAAAATTGTATTGGAGTTTTTGGCTGGGCTCTGTTTAGGCCTTCAGAAGACATATACCTGTAAGGGTCCTGTCGTGTTTTGTTTTCCCTGTTTAGTGTTTTCCTTCATGTCTGCTCCTCTTGTTTACTTCCTGTGTCCTGTTCCATGTGTTTGTTTGTTTTGCCATGTGTTTCTGTTCCCTGTGCACGTGTCTCCGCCCCTCACCTGATCCACGTTAGTCTGTTAATTATGGTTTCCACCTGTCTTGTTTTACCTTGTTCATTGTCCACCTGTGCCCTGTTACCCCTGTGTATTTAAACCCTCTGTCTCCCCTCAGTCTTCGTCGGTTATTAGTCAATGTGTTTTGTGTTACACAAGGTTTGTTTAGTTGGGAATAAAGATTCTTGTAACTCTTAAGATTGCCTTGCCGTACTTTGCCCTGCGTGTGGGTCAAGCCCTTGCAACCGTGACAATACCACACATACCTTGTCCCCCATCCTTTTTTATGACACTTTTATCAATTTTGTAAATATCTGTCCTTCAATAGTGTGGCTGACACCAGACCAATTCTCTCAGTTGCACTTTGCTGCTGAAGCGCCTGAGCTGTGTTGAGTACATTTCGGAAGACCGCAAAACTGTGAGAAGCACTGTACAGGTTTACATTTAAAGAATGTGGATTTTTGTTTTGTAAAAGTCTTGTTTGTTTGTAAGAACTTTTTAAAATGACCGAAAAATATCTAGAAACATAATGTCTAAAACTCCTATAATGTGTTGCACAGCCAGCTAGCATCGACCAGGCTCTCTTATAGCCTAATATCACTTTGTACCACACGTGGCGTGTATTAGACACAATGCAACCTAATATAGCACCTTTAATGAGACTATCGCCTTTATATTGTTATTGCATTGATTTTACTGTGCATGACCCACAGGATCATCATTATTTATGAAGAAAATGCATTTTTAAATTAAATGTGTGCAGTTGTGGTTATTCATTGGGGGCACAAAGCAGGTGTATGTGACTAGTGCCATCTACTGGCCAGGCACAGTCATGCTCTGTCTCTCCCAGTCATTTCCTGTCAGTCTCTCACTGTCCAAGTAAAAAAAGGAACATTAAATTGTCTTCAATTGTCCTAAATTAGCTAATTGACAGAAAAGAAGGGAATTATGCTTTTCAGACTGCAAAATTTCGTGACCCCTCCCATATTCTCGGCAACTTCCAGTTTAGGAACCACATTAGACAGTCTGGAGAAGATGTACTAAGGCATCACTGCCTGTTTCAGGCTAGCCTGGCGAGCCAGACCCACATTAAAATGTAGGGTCTGGGCACTCACCGTTCGCAGTGCTCAGTCCGAGGGGCGGGATAATCAGTTGTCTTTCAAATTCCCTCTGCACGCAATAGGATATTTGTTTTCAAGTAGCAGGGAATTCAAGCCAAACCGTTGCAACTCTGCCATCAATCATTACAGTATGTTAAGCCCACCAAAACGACTCTATACACGATTTCAATGTCCTGATTAAGTTTCGATTTCTGGAGCTCACAAGCCAACAGAGAGTTGCTAGACTAGCAACTTTACATTAGCAAATTACATTTGCTGCCGCTAGGGGCGCGTCTAGATTTCTAGGCTATGTTTCAGGCGTTAATTTGTCGATATGTATACTCCTTAAAACATGATATCATATCTACAAACAGACCAGACTGTGGTGAAGACACAAGCAAAGAATGGCAAGTTGCCGTTTCCTTCTCATGCATATAGGAAGGCTGAGGGTAAAATGGGAGTATTGCGCAACAATATGGGAGGCGTGATGACCGATTGATGTCTTATTCCGACCTTTGTGTGAAAATTGCGGGTGAAGGACACATTTGTTTTGCCTCACCATTCTGACAGCGGGTTTTACCAACATAGATTTCTCCTGTGACCTGAGAGGTCTGGAAGGCGTGTACAGCCAGAGATTTTTTTAACGAGGAGACACATCACTCAAAAAATCCTCCATAGAAATGCAAGGCGTTAGTTTGTAACACCAATATGGCAGTTGTCTACACATATCCCACCCCTTCCGAGGCAAAACGGCGACATGTGAGTACATTGAGCCATTGAACCGATAAGTGGCCGCAGAGTGGAGGGACTTGCCTAAAAGGACTTGGGTACAGCTGAAGCATGTCTCCATCCCATTTCGTAGTGCAGCAGCAATGCAGTCATACAGGTTTTGTCAACTTTTATTCCACTGATTTTTGGTTGATGACTCCTGGAACATGGGGGCTCATGAACCTGGGTGGGCATGTAGCCCCACTTGGCTTATGAGAAATCACATCCAATATCCTGGGGGGGTGACTCTGTCCAAAACCTTAGACCTACATCACTCACAGGTTGTCGTCTTGTCACAACTCACTGGACACTAATGTAAACAGCAGGCAAAGTCTATCAATAAAGCTCTTGAACTATGTGAACTCAGGTCTTGCCCATGGTGTTTTAATAGTTAATTGACTTTCCCTATAGTTAATCAGTGCCATGGCCTCCACACACTGAAATTCCTTTCCTCAATTTCTCTGTCACTGCTCTTCCATCAAAACTGACATCTTTTTCATGAACATTTCTCTGCCTTTTTTTTTTTTGGGGGGGGGGGGGGTTAGTTCCATAACTATTATTATAATAGGCAGGCTGTGGCAAATGTTTTGTTTGTTTGCTTGTTTGTGAAGTAAAAAATAACTGCTGATATGTGACATAAAATACTTTTTTTTTGTAGCCTATAATGCAGTAGCCTACAAAAATATTGTTCAGTCCAAACAATTCTGGAGGCTACGTACACTAATGTGCAACAGAAAATATTGCATTTATAAGTATAAGTATATATACTCTTTTGATCCCGTGAGGGAAATTTGGTCTCTGCATTTATCCCAATCCATGAATTAGTGAAACACACACATCACACAGTGTACACACAGTGAGGTGAAGCACATACTAATCCCGGCGCAGTGAGCTGCCTGAATCAACAGCGGCGCTCGGGGAGCAGTGAGGGGTTAGGTGCCTTGCTCAAGGGCACTTCAGCTGTGCCTACTGGTCGGGGTTCGAACCGGCAACCCTCCGGTTACAGGTCCGAAGTGTTAACCAGTAGGCCACGGCTGCCCTGAAATTTCCTATAAACTGCAACAATTTCTCCAAAACCCGCAGCTTTGATACTCGGGTAGTTAAGTTGTAAGTTGTAGAATAACTAGATGTACCGCATAGCAGTACAAAATATGACCGCCGCTCAGTCCTGTACATCCGTTCCACGAAAATAAATCACACTAATCAATTTGTCTCCATCTTTTACTCCATCCCCCACTCTTGAAACTTTTGTGTATGCTTGTTTGGCATGCCTGTGTGTGTGTGTATGCTGCACAGAAAGTAGCCTACTGGCGCTGCAAAGGTGAATAGATTGTAGAATAGCCAAAAAAGTTGTAGCATTGTTATAAAACCTTTAAAATCTATAAACAATCACAAGTAGGGCAGTTCATCACAGTTCATCCATTGCAACTGGATTGATGAAAGGTCACTTACACCTGTAGGCTACATTGTATTTGGGAAAAGCAGAAGGTATCAGCATAATGTAATATTTTTATTTATTTATTTATTTATTAATAAACAAAAACATCTCTGTCAGTTCCATGCAGTTTTCAACAGATATCAGAAGCAAAGGTCATTTTTGGATGGATGGATTTTTTGTGAATGTTTCTTCTTCTACATACGATTTTAGTCATCTTTAGTTCATATGATACTTTATTGTCAATGCACAAATTAAGTACCAGTAGTCTGAAACGAAATGCAGTTTTACATCTAACCAGTGGTGCAAATAACTGACATGTCCAAATGAGCCTTCATGAAATGCGTCGCTAGACTGTTCATAAACATTTTAACAGGCCAAGTTGAAGAGCTGTTGTTCGTTATTGTTCGTGCAAATATAGGCTGATTCATGTTCCCTTGCATTGTGTAACTAAGGTCCATGGCTAGTCTGGCTTTCACCAGACCAAGCTCAATCTTTTAAGAAATAAAAAAAAAATCGCCGGCAGATCAGGCTGGGTTCACCCATGGTAGGCGCCCGATATTCTTTAATTTTCCGATTGAGATATCCACGCTCTGGCTATTCTAAATGCAAAAATGCATCAGGGAGTTATGACAAAACCGTAACTGTTAACAAACTAGATCCTTCCCTAAGCTACAGGTATAAAGTAGGCCTATTTACAACATAAATTGTCAATAGGCTATGCTGGCGACACCAATAAAATCTCCTTTGGAAATCAATGGCTTACGCCTTACAGTATCAAGCGGACTTAAGCTGCCACATCGTGGCGAAAAGTTGTAATAAAATTCACGCAGCTCCATGAATCACGAAAAGCGCGAATGAAGTAGCCACTTCTAAATGGGACCCACTACACAGTAGCTTAAGTTGTGTTGCTAAAGCAGCCATAATGAAAGCCATAATGAAGCTATCATTGTTTGGATACTTCACACACACACACGTGCTTTTTAATCTCACAAACTACAACTACCAAGCTGGAATCAAAGCACATCGATTCCCCTCTCACACCCTGGGCTAGTCTAGCAACTCTCCGTTGGCTTGTGAGCTCCAGAAATCGAAACTTAATCAGGCATTGAAATCGTGTATAGAGTCGTTTGGTGGGCTTAACATAATGATTGATGGCAGATTTTCAACGGTTTGGCTTGAATTCCCTGCTACTTGAAAACAAATATCCTATTGCGTCCTATTGCGTGCAGAGGGAATTTGAAAGACAACTGATTATCCCGCCCCTCGGACTGAGCACTGCGAACGAAAATGAAAATAGTCCTATCCTTATTAGACGTTCTCTGCGGTAAACTACAGTCCTTGTAGGAAGCGTCCATTGTTTTTCCAACCCACTTTTATCTTCCAACAAAATTACGTCTCACTGCAACGATGCGCCATCTAGTGGACAAACGACTACGTATCGCCAATAGTGGAAATGCAGCCATGATGATGATGATGAATATTTGGCTTTCCTTTAATCCTACTGAATTTGCAGTGCCGGCCCGAGGCATAAGCAAACTAAGCGGCTGCTTGGGGCCCCAATCGAGTTTCTTTCTTTTTTTTTTACATAATAAATAACGTAAACAAGTGACATCAATGAATGAATAAATGAAACAATTAATAATTCAAAACAAGAAAATTCTGATTTCATGATCAATATGCCTGCCTACCTCTACTGTGTCTGCCAGCCTTTGAGTCACGCCAGATAAACTAGACACCTCGGTGCATAGACAATTCGTGCAGACACTGCATCAAATTCAAAAATCGGAAGAGACGGGGGCAATGTTAAGACAAGTCACAAAAAAGGACGTATCCCTCTGGTGCCGAAAACAGAAAGAAGAAAATAAAAGAGGAGGAGAAAAACGAGCAAGATACAGGTATGTTTGCATGATTATTTACAGTATGTTTTGTGCTTGAGGTAGCTAGCTATCGTAACTCCCCTATTTCCACCCGGTCCCGTATTTCCACCGTCTTCGTGTATGTGTCATAATATCCATTTCTATACAAACCAAGACAGCGGACTCCTATAGAAAACGCTAAACCACGCACAACATAGGTGTATCTAAATTAGCTATGTACCAAAAATGACATTTTACCGCGACTTCGAGGAGCTGTAAACAGTGTTGTAAGGCTGCGTGTGTCACAACCGCTTGGAGCTCAGTGGAATTTTAATTTCACGACGAATTCTCGGTCTAGACTAACCGTTAATGTGCCGTTGAAAACGTGTAAATAGGCGACCATCAGGCCAGCACTATAACTCCGAGCGTGGTAAACAAAATCGGATATTTCAGGCAGTAAATGCTCCCGTTAGGAACCGAACCAGATTTTGTTCAAATCTACACAACTATGGCTACTGAAAAATGTAAGGTTCATTTAGTAAATATTATTTTGAAGTGTTAAAAAACATCGTTGTTTTAGAATTTCTGAACAAAAGTGGTGATAATTGGGGGTGTTACGATAGCTGTCATGATCTAATATAAGCCATCACCAGAGCTAAATCCCCTCCATCAACAGAGAAATGTCTCCCATTAATATATATTTATCTAGGTGTATTTCAGATGTCAAGGGTATTGGGATTGTTTTGGATGTTCAATCAAGCATGTACCCTAGCCATAGGTGGGCTTATGTTGTAAATTAAAGTTAGCTAGCTGACTGAAGTGGACATTAGCACTACAGTAGCTACATGAAAACGTACTGTAGCTGAAGGCAAATTTACCACAGAGGGATTGTTTCTGATTTCGCACCTGAAAGTGTTGATAGTTTATTACTGTTCTATAATATGTGACATAGTGGTAAGTCTGATAGCAGGCTAAGCCCAGGCTCCCAGTCCCAACCCCAACCCACTGACTAGCGCGACTCTGGGCATCGGTAACGTTCCAGCTTCAAAGGCAAAGATGGAACAGCACGTCCGCTCTGCTCTAAGATCTTTGGAGAGAGATGGTAGTGTTTGAGAAAATATACCATGTTGGGTGGGGAGACTTCTGTGATGAAAATAGACTTACATTTGATTAAGATAGTGGCAAGTGATGTAGCGGTGCTACCCTAATATTTAGGCTGCAGTAGATCACCATGTTAAGCGTTCACCATACTGCAATTAAGTATAATTTTGATTATGCCTCATTTGCCAATAGAATATGAATTGTTACATGTGGAATTGCTTGTTGATGAGTCTAAGTAATGATAACAAAATAAACTCATTCTGCTCGATCAACTGTGCACTTATGCAATATTTTCTTTTTTCAGAGACACTGTTGATGTACTTTGGAGCACATCTCTACCACTACCTAACTCTACCTCATCAAGTGTCTGCCTCCATGGCTGATGACACAGAAGGTGAGGTTTTCTTGATGGCAAATGGTTACATAGCCTGTTAATATGACATGACACATTTAACATAGTTTTTGTTTTATTTATTTATTTATTTATTTATGTATGTATGTATGTATGTATTTATTTAATCATTGCAGGTTCGTCCACTGCAGAGTTGCAGATACCTGAAAGCCAGGAACGAAGTAGGAATAAGTATCTATTTTTTGGGACATTTTATTTTTGATTATTAATGTTTGTCTATTTTGGTTTTATTTTGTAGTTGAAGATTGCTCATTTAATGCACATTTGCGGATTTGTTCTGCAAATCTGTTGAAAACAAGTCATTAAACGGATGTTTACAAATGTTGTTGTATTTTGTTATTTGTCAATTCAACTTCAGTAAACCACCCTTAGTGCTTCACTTTGAATATGAATGTTTCAAATAAATCTGTAAATAATAAATCAATAAGTACCCTTAAAAGGTGACAGGGTTGGTGTAAATAACAACTAATACATTGGTTTACCAAGCACATGGGGCCAGAAGTCTAGAGCGGAGCCCCAAAACATTTTTGGCATGTGAGCAAGGATGGATTACTGAATGAGCCTACCGAGTCCTTATGCATCTGTGTCCAGGGGGACAGTAGTTCATAATCAGTCACTGTATTAATACATAACCTCACTGTATTAATTTTACATTATAGCGTGAAGTTGTCAATTATCGCCAAGCACAGGTGACTCCGCATTGTGGGAGGGGGCCCCCAAATCAAATTCTGCTTAGGGCCCCCAAAAGGCTCGGGCCGGCACTGTGAATTTGTAATTATGTATCAGCTGTTCTAATTGTCGATAGATAGTATGTGGGTGCCTGTGTGTGTGTGTGCATGTGTATATGTGTGCACCGCCATCTACAGGCCAATGAGTATACAGTCACTACACATGTACACATAACCTAATTTTTTTAGAACCCCCCATGGATGAAATTCTACGAAACGTGGCATACCCCCAGAGAATGCCAGGTTAATCATACACATAAAATTTGGTGCAGTTCTAAACATCTTAACTGAAGATAGGAGCGATTAAAGCAGAATGATATTGCATTTTATTTTTTTTACCAAAAAATCACAAAATGAGTGATTATGGGCCAGGTTGATGTGGGCCCTTGAGACCAACATACCATAAAAAATTCTTCATCCCTCAGTGCCACGGTTCAGGTAGTTATTTAGGAAAACTGCATTTTTTTGGGTTTCGGGCCCAGGCCTGTGGGGACCAAAAAATTTTTCCAAAAGTCTAGTGGGCTACATACCCACCAAATTTCATATGCCCCGGTGTTTTCGTGTCCCGGTATCGTTGACCAAAATTTCAGGAAGTAGATGACGAAAAAAAAAAAGAAAAACTAATGTGTTACGACTACAACTAATACTAGATGTACCGCGATAGCGGTACAAAATATGACCGCCAGTCCAGTCCTGTACATCCATTCAGCTTAAAAATAAATCATATTAATGAATTTGTCTCCATCTTCTACCCATCCCCACTCTTGAAACTTTTGTGTATGCTTGTTTGGAATGTGTGTTTGCGGGTCGCATTTCAAAGTAGCCTACTGGCGCTGCAAAGGTGAATAGATTTGTAGCACTTGCCAAAAATTTTGTAGCATTGTTATAAAACCTTTAAAATATCTAAACAATCACAAGTAGGGCAGTTCATCACAGTCCATCCATTGCAACTGGACTGATGAAAGGTACACCTGTAGGCTACATTGTATTTGGGGAAAAGCAGAAGGTAGCAGCATAATGTATTTATTTATTTATTATTAAACAAAAATAATCCCTGTCAGTTCCATGTCGCTTTCAACAGCTATCAAGAAGAGAGGTCATGTCATGGATTTTGTGAATATTTCTATACATATGCATAAGTTTAGTCATCTAGTTCATATGATATTCAGCTTTATTGTCAATGCACAAATTAAATACCAGTAGTCTAAAACAAAATGCCGCTTTTACCCAGTGGTGCAAATAACTGATATGTCCAAAAGGGCCTTTCATTAAATGCGCTAGTTAGACTGTTCATACACATTTTAACGGGCCAAGTTGAAGAGCTACTGTCCGCTATTGTTTGTGCAAATAATATGCTGATTCATGTTCCCTTGCATTTTGCAACTATGAGGTCCATGGTTAGTCTGGCTTTCATGGAGACCAAGCTCAATCTTTAAGAAATTGAAAAGGAATCGCCGCAGATCAGGCTGAGTTCACCCAGCCTAGTCCATGGTAGGCTCGATAGAAATATTGTTTAATTTTGCGATTGAGATATCCACGACTGGCTTTCCATTAATGGTTCGGCCTCGGTTCAGAGAGCTATTCTAAATGCAAAATGCATAGAGGGAGTTATGACAAAACCGTGACTGTTAACAAACTATAAGCTATATAAGGTAGGCCCTATGCTAGGCCTATTACACAACATAAATTGTCACTAGGCTATGCTGGCGACCCAAATAAAATCTCCTTTGGGAACCAATGGCTTACAGTATTGTAACAATCTCACCCTCAGACAAGATTCAGCTTTGGCCAGGACGGCCATTTATTGGAACAGGCAGAGTCAAACACAATCAGACATACTAGGACAGGGCAACACAGGGGTAGTCTCAGGCGCACATGTAACACACAATAAGGGTTTACCACACACATCAACACGAGGATAAACACATGAGGTACAACTAAAGAGACTAACACGCTAACAAATACACAAACATGCTAAACGTAACTACAACCATTATAACCGACATTACACATTCTAGCATTCACTGCGCACTGCATTCTGGGAGACACTCATTCAACGCTTAAACATGAACATCCACCGACGCTTACATAACCCCCTCCCCGACCATTGTCGCCCCCGCAATGACAGCTCAGCTCACCGCCATGGGCCAAGGCCGGGTGTCAGTCCCAGTGCTTAGTCCAAGGACCGAAAGCCTCCGCTACACGATAACCCTCCCCGACTGGAAGGGCTCTCGCTGCCTCTGTCACGCCAGTTCTCCCCTGAACAAGCACCAGAACCGCCAGACGGGTCGGTGTAGCTTTGGGCCCCTCGGTTTCCCCGGCAGCTGCGCCACCTCAAACAGCAGCAAACAGTCCCACTGCAAGCCGAACCCCGATACGCTGAAACCCTGGACGCTCGTAGCCCCTTCTGGCTACTGTGACAGCTCGTGGGTCGTTGCCACCTGTCCACAGTGTGCCGATCTCCAGGCGGTCAGCAGTCCACGCCGAGGTCCCTCCTCGCTGCCCTCTTGTAGAACTTTTGTCGGCTGTCTCTCGAAAGCACAACAATGCTGCACTGTGGCGGAAATGGAGACCCGACCCTCCCAGCAGGCTCGGGACACACAGGAACTTGCACACAAAACATGAAAAACATTGCGCAGACTTGTGTCAACTGGAACGCGGCGACTTGAAAGCGCTATCATTGTTTGATACTTCACACACACGTGTTTTTTAATCGCATAGACTACTACTACTAAGCTGGAATCAAAGCACATCGACTCCCCTCTCACACCCTAAACACGCACTTCGAACAAACAAAAACGCCTCGGTCTCACGGTATAGCCATAGGCAAAACTGTATTGGACCGTGTAACGCTGGTACTATCATCCATCGCGAAAGAATGATTTTTGTAGCACGCGTGCAACAAATATGTGTAGGTACAGCCCTGCCCTGGATACATCTCTCAACGTATTTCTAAAACATTTGGTTTAAATGGGGATTGTAGATCACGGGTGCGTTAATAAATCTACATTGCGCGAAGTTGACACAAATTATTCACTTTGACTTAATTTATGTAGTTTCAGTCCTAGTTACTTTACTTTGAGCCATGCTCTTCCTTACTTGAATCACCTTTGAAAATAGAGGATTGAAGTAGCCTATATGGGTGTTTGGGAATGAACGTTGACTCAGATGCTTTTTGAGACTTAAGCTAAATGTCCCAGCCCGGTGTTTAGGATGCATCATAGACAGGTTATCTTTCAGGTAGCCTATATATTTTCCATTAGAAAACCATCATGTAGCGAACGTGTTGTGGCTAACTCACTTAGCTCCTGTTAGTAGCCTAGGTTATGGTCGTAAGCAAATGAGATGACAGTCGAAAGATGCAATTAGTGCTGTTATCAATTTTCTTGGTAGCCTATAACAATTTTCTTGGTAGCCTATAAAGTTTTCTACAAATACATCAATAATCAAATTGGCCTCCATCACTCAACCAATGCTAACGGTAACATTATTTTACCTACTCTAGGCTATTGATATAATTTAAGATTAACGTAGCCTACCTGCAGTAAAAACCAAGCATGTCCGATAAACATTCTCAGATTTATTTCGGCTTCAAGAAGAAATGGGAATTACTTGTCATGCAGAAATCATCCTACCCTTATTAGACGTTCTCTGCGGTAAACTACAGTCTTGTCCTTGTAGGAAGCGTAGTGTCTTTCCAACCCACTTTAGATTAACTTCCAACAAAATTACGTCTTACTGCAATGATGCGCCATCTGGTGGACAAACGACTATGTGACACCAATACTGGAAATGCAGGCAAATTATTATGATGAATATTTGGTTTTCCTTTAATCCTACTGAATTTGTAATTATGTATCGGCCGTTGTAATTGCCGATACTGATGGTATGTGCGTGCCTGTGTGTGTGTGTGCGTGTGTATGTGTGCACCCCCCATCTACAGGCCAATGAGTGTACAGTCACTAAATGTACACATAACTTAATTTTTAGACCCCCATTGATGAAAATTCTACTTAAACTTGGCATACCCTCAGAGAATGTCAGGTTAATCATACACATAAAATTTGGTGCAGTTCTGAACATCTAAACTGAAGAGAGGGGCGATTAAAGCAGAATGATATTGCATTTTCATTTTTTATGGGGGGGGGGGGTGCAAATCACAAATGAGTGATTATGGGCTAGGTTGATGTGGGCCCTTGAGACCAACATATCATAAAAAAATCTTCATCCTCGGTGCCACGGTTTAGGTAGGTAGTTATTAAGGAAAAACTGCATTTTTTGGGTTTCGGGGGCCCGGGGACCAAACTAAATTTTTCTAGTCTAGTCTAGTGGGGCTACATACCCACCAAATTTCATGTGCCCCAGTGGTTCGGTGTCCCGGGTATCGTTGACCAAAAATTCAGGAAGTAGATGAGGAAAAAAAAAAACTTTGACAATCCCTATATGACCGCTTCGCTAGATTAGGCAGTTATTAATTTCCTTCTTGTTCCTGCGATTTGGTGGGGCTATCGAGTCAAATTGGGACAATCCATCGCACTACATTCAACGTGTCAGTGTGCCAATGTTGGTCAATAAATAGTTAACTTCTCCAGCAGCAGCATGTAGGAGTAGATTTGCAAGCTAACCCGCCCTGTGTCAGTCTCTGTTAACTAGGCCTACTGTACAATGTAGAACAAAGTTTATTTGTTGCGGGATGCTTTGCGGGTGCTTAGCCTACACATATGCCTAACATAATATGACAGATAGTTAAGTTCACACTTCGCTATTGTGACTAAACTAGTCCACATCCCATGAACGCTTGCTGTGATTGCAAGTAATGCTGAAACACTGATGAGCTGTCATCTTTACCCAGCCTTTACCAAAACCTCAAACAGCCGAATCTCCTCAAGTCACGTGGTATTAGGAGGACGGCCATCTTTCTAAAACACAAACAACAAGAGTAGCAAGCAGGCCAGACATCAACACGCAGCGACCGTTGGAGTGGGTGAAATCATTAATTTAACAATTGAACACGATTCCATGAAGATAGCGCAATTCTTTTGGAAAACGTGATCAGAAGGAGAACAGATACCCATGCACTCACATCAAAAGTGAAGATAGTAAACAACGACTGGATACTAAAATACAGTTGCTTCAGATAAGGTGAGTTAATACTGTCCTACGCTGTGGCAATGGCTTGCTTCATGGTGGACGTAGCGACTGACTATGCATTTAAACCGAGGATGGCCCCGCGTTACGCGTGTGCAGACTAATCGCGGGTCCGGTTTCTTTGGTACCGACTCTTATCCTGGGTTTGTTGTGTTACCGGACTGTGTCATATAGTCATGTCTTCACAAGGCCAACACAAGCAGCGGGTTAAAGTAACAGGGGCGGCCGGCCTGTGGTGAGGGAGGGGGGGGGAATGTGTTAACACACGCGGACACTCCGCCCCCCTTCGCCATATCTCTTGTCATGGGGAGTTGAAGTGAACCCACGTAACGTGGTTTAACCGAGGCCCACAACGACCGATTGCATTATTGAGATAGCCGTAGCGGAGTTATAAAGCATGGTAGCTTATAACGAGTAAAGCTTATTTGCTCGTGCAGTGTAGAGCTGTATGATTTGTATCATTATCCGTGTTCATTTGCACCGAGACGTAACGTTAGTGCTATCGCTAATGCCCTGGACTCGATCACGTTGCTGACGCTACGTCCCGAAAGGAATCCAACATCAGCGGTTCATCCTTAGTTCCAGACGGCAATATTACTGGTAGTTTGGCTGTGCATATCTCAGGTAACATCAGGTATGTTCACAAACAAATTCGCGATGGGGATTATAATCGTAGGTTGCTCACTGGTTTATGAACCATTGCAAACGGATATGATTTGCTTGAACAGCATTAGCGTCGTTTAGCCAGCCATGTTTCATGCAATGAATTGTCGATATGCATGCATGAACGCAGTAAAAACAAACGTGTAAATGTATAATTTCAGTTATTTACAACTACGATTGCGTTACTCCTACACTTAAACGTTCACATTCAAATCCAGCATGACCATATTCACCTCGCTATGATTAAAACAACCCATGCATGCATGTATCTCAGTTGATCAGGTGCACATGCGTAATGAGATCACCATTATAATTGTTTTTGACCTGAAAATGTTTGTTCTGAGTTCTTAAAATAACTATACTAATTTTTGTTTGGTGGAAGTTATCGTGTAGCTGTAACTAGCGGCAGAGACCAGTGTAGTGGATGAATGTACAAGAATGTATGGCCTGTACGTAAACATTACGTACAAAGTGCTGCACTTGTGAAATTGGGTTTGAAAGAGAAGTGTACCATTTGACCATCTTTAAGTCACCTATACAAGCTAATTGGGCTACATGGCACTCCTTCAATTCTTTTTGAAAATGACCACCAATAACTTTGATCTTTGCTAATTATTTCAACACCCATTGGAAAACTTATTCATAACATTACTGTTCAGAAATTGTGAAATCTGATGACAAACACGTTGTGAATGAGTGTCTGTCTGCTTTTGTCAAAATATAAAAATAAAAAAAGGTGCATTAGTGTCAGGAATGGCCTTAGACATATTGCCTAGGGTTAGGAAAGAAGGCTAGGGTTGGGAACATGGTCCAGGTGTGTGTGTGTGTGTGTATGTACATATATGTTTACATGTATGTGTACATGTTTACAGATATTTAAATAATTTAATACATGATTGATTAATATGTTAATAAATGAGATTAGATACATTAGAACTGACACTTTTAAATTGTTTAAAAACAGTACTCACTGATGCACTTATTCTTATTGTATGCTACCTTTTTTAAATTGTCCTAGAATTGTTGAGAGAATTGCTTTAATGTGCTTTCAGAAAAGCTTAAACTGTTCATCATGTTAGTCGCTTTGGCTGAAAATGTGTCAGCCAAATGTAATGTAATAAGTGCTGGGTTTCCTACATCTTCCCTTATACTTCATTTAAGCACCTTGAGAGTGAAGCTGTGCCAGATCTACCGTCACATCGGTTGTCGGTCCAGTAATTTAGTTCATAAAAATGTAGCATTTTGAGATCGTGAAAAGTCTATATAGGTGTTCATGTGAAACAAACAACTTGTGTTAGACAACTAATTAGGTGTCTCTCAGCTGCCTAAGTGAATGCACTTCACTCTTGCTTTCATGACGCTTGCTCAAAGGTAGGCTAGCTATCCTGGTGACCTTAACTCCCACTGCAGTCGAGCTAAACAGCTGATCACTCCCATGCCGCTCCTCTTTACTTCTTCTATGGTGCTATAGTTAGTTGCCTAGATATGGTGGGTTGCCATAGCATCTGTAGGTGCAATATAAGCCAACCCCCCCCCATCCCTTCGTTCACAAGCTGAAGGCTTGAATGTTATCGGTAGCAATGTAAAAATGTGTGCCTGTGTTTGTTTTGTGAAGAGAGCCGGGTGTGCCAAGCGTTCTTTAACTTCCTTCAACACTGTCACCTTCACTTGACTGTTGTTTCACACAACTTGGCAGTGATGTGCCAGTGAGGCTTCTTGACTGGGTTGAGGGTGTCCTTGTGTAGGGGGAATAAAGCATCCAACAACAACAATAACAACTTGCATTTTATATAGTGCTTTATCAAGGCACCGAAAGCACATTACAGCACATTAGTGGAGGGGGAACCTCACTAACCACTTGCATCTAAGTAATAATATTTGCAGTAGACTTTTGTTCACCAAATGTTAACCAAATTATTTGAAACACATTTCTGAATTTGCATTGTGATTTGGAATGCACATGCATGCCGGATATGCATGCCGGTGGCCGGTATGACCCTGGTACAAAAAGTTAAAGTACATCAGTCCAGTACTTTTTAAGTGATATGAGAGTATACAGTTGGACAAGGGCACTTGATTACAATACGCCCCCCAACTAGTAGCTGATCTTTGTTGTGTAAGTCTATAAAGTATATTTTGTTTTCTCTTGACTTGAGCCAGTGCTTCAGTACTTTCACACGCATGCCATGCAGTATGTGCATAATGCCTGACGGACACAAAATGTCTGTAGGTACCGGATGGTGCTGTTTTTATTATTTGCCCCGGTTCTGAGGGAGAATGTGCATGATCTAAGGATCCATGCTGGTGTGTCCTTTAGCACTCCATTTAAAAAGAGGATTCTGGGAAATGGGAACCACAGCTTGGAGCCCTAGACCGCAATATAGGACCTTGTTCCCCGACTTGGAGCACAAGACCGCAATATAGGCCCTTGTTCCCCGACTTGGAGCACAAGAACGCAATATAGGACCTTGTTCCCAGACTTGGAGCACAAGAACGCACTATAGGACCCTGATCCCCCGACTTTCATGTTCCTGTGGCATTTCGGGTCAGTCATATCTCAATCATGGCTTGGGCTACACAATTTGCAGGAAAATATCTATTTGCAATGTTTAAAAGTTAAGCTTCAGTTCGGTCTTCCAAAATATTCCAATGCACCACTTTTCTTAGGTGAGCTTCACTGTCTGTCACACAAGGAGGATTACATGAATATAAAAATCATAGATGTGGTAATATTAGCCATTGGGACAGAGTTGTGAGCTGCATGATTAATTGCAGTCTTTGCGATCAGCTAATATCATTAGTTCAAATTGCGATTTTGATTACAAATCGATTAATTTGTGTAGCCCTGCTCGTGTCAGTTCACCGGAGTTGAGACCGGCATTGTTAAGAGCTTCTACCCTTGGAATTATAAGGTTCTACATGCTTTCTGAGTAGTTCTGAGATACACTACCAGTCAAAAGGTTGGGGTCACTTAGAAATTTCCATTCCACTCCATTATAGAATGAAAACCAGCAACCGATGCATGCAACTGATCTCAACCCTTTTGCAATTATGTAAATTATGTACACATAATGTAATCTGAAAACAGCTGCCCTGATTTAAAAAAGCAATGCAACTGATCTCAGCTGGTATTCTGTCTATAATGAAGTGGAATGACCCTAAACTTTTGACCGGTAGTGTATTGAGAATCACAATTTTAGAATTCCATAGAGTTATACTGATAAGTGGAACTAACTTTTTCAGATATAACGTCCAAAAATGCAACAAACGTCGTATGCAGACACAGGCTACCGTTTAACTACCTAGTATTAACCTCTCTGAAATTCCCTGCTACACTTTTCAACCCAATAGAGAATTACTAAAACCCTTACCCCTATTCCACTCTTGTAGAGATGTGTCGTGTTGTATTGAATTTGTCATGTCACTCACGTATCACAATACTAATTTTGTAGTTGATCTGTTTACATAGGCCCTACGCACTGCAAGGTGGGCAGCTCACATGTAGAACAAGAACGACTGAATGCGGAGTTCAAACTGTAGGCGAGGAAGAAAATAAATGGTCTGGATCAAGTTTCACAAAATATGTTTTGCATTGCTCTCAAGACTGTAAGATGATGTGACTTGTGGCTAAGAAAACCATGGCGAAAAATATTATTCTCATATCGTCATTTGTATTGTTGTTGCCAAAAATGTCTTTAAATATTGTGATTTCAACTCAATATCGTTCATCCCTACACACTACCAGCCTCTGTGGTTTTTCATGTGGTTTACTTTACTATCTTTCTAATGATCGTTGTGTGTTGTGTGTGTGTGTGTGTGTGTGTGTGTGTGTGTTCGGTCTATTTTTGCTGCTTTCACGTCAATGTGCTTTGACTTTCAGACTACTCGCTTGTTGTGAGCTGCAGCTGATTTGAATTGCAAAGCAAAGTAGGCAGGCCACAGAATTGCTTTTCATTTCTCAACATTTTAGTTTTTAAAAGAGGGGTTAGCCTTCTACTTGCCTCCATTTGATTCAACACACCTGGTTTTACATGATGGAGAACAATGCCATTCATGTTTTCACAGGCTCGTTGCTTGCACAGATCTAGAAAAGTATGGAATTGTGAAAAATGTTTTACAGGCCTTTAAAAGTATGAAAAGTGGGAGGGGGGTAGTTATGGCTTTACACACTGTGTGTATATATATTCCACTCCATCATAGTCAGTTTCATTGTTTTTGTAAGCCGGACAGCAGTTTTCAGATTCCATTATGTGCTTACATAATTGAAAAAGGGTTCTCCAATGTTTCCTCAGTTAGCCTTAAAATGATATCCAGATTAGTAAACAGTGTGTGCCTTTGCAACATTGAATGAATGAATGGTTGCTGATAATGGGCAATGTAGATATTGCATTAAAGATCAGCCATTTCTTTCTACAACAGTCAAACATTAATGAGGCATAAAAAAAAAAATCTTGGGTTCCGGTTTCCGACCGACCCTGTCAATTTATGTGCGACCCAAATTTATTTTATGAGTTTGGGGAAGAAATGACACTAAATAGTCTAGGCTACATTAAATAAATCCACAAATAAAAGGCGAGCTATAATTAGATTAATTACCCCTTGCGTTATGTATAGGGATGAGTGTATTCTCTCTTTTACAAAGTAGCCTATGCACAGCTGTTCACGAAGATGATTGTTTTCGTCACTTACCAAGGCACTCGCAATTTTGTCCAAACACCGCAACTATTTCGCAAATTTGACCAATCATCATAGTTTCACCGTGAAATTTCACCCACCACAACAGTCCCTCACAAGAGAATATTGAGCCAGATGGCACACTTACTTCTGCACCTTCTGCATATGACACCAAAGACTGCCCTAACGTGTTCGTTCCTCTGCAGTTTTGATGACAATAAATAGAAGGCTAACGTTAATGATCTGCTTACTTGCATCTCTCAACCTGGTGTTGCTAACCTACCTAGGCTATGAAAGTAAGTTAATTGAGGCCTACTTGGTTTACTGACATTTCAGTAGGCTATGCAACCCATTGGCAAACGTTTACCTTGATATGTCCTTTTAGCTTATGTCATGTTTGCTAGCTTGTGGTCTTAGTTTGAGTAGTGCTACCAAAATCATAGAAATTAATAAAATTGCAAGACATTTACCTCTTCTATGATCCAAAATTGATTTCATTCTAGTTGTTTTTTTAACATTTATTTTAACTAATGACATAGAAGACATTCCCAATTGCATCCACATATCATAATGCACTATGCAAAAAGTGATTTACACTTGTAGCCGAACACAGTGAGATGCAAGCCTTCCAATCCACTCAGAAATGTAATTAGGCTACTCACTACGTCCTTAAAGGGGCAGGCAGTCAATTAGATGTACACCACCAATGTAATGACATTAAACAGAAGTGTAGTCAAATAGTTTACATCAATATGAAATTACTAGATACTTACTTGGCTATTAGTAATTATGCAGACCACAGACTATGAATTATTAAAAAGATATGAACTTAATATGAATTACAAAATATATGAATGTATTGAAACATATGACATGATGCCATCTCTTTAGGTGACTGTCTTTTTTGGACAGTTCTACGAAAGGTTATACTGCTTTGTGAATTACCTTAGTCAAAGCATTTTCACAAATAAAGTAGGCCTACTTTGATTTTCTGTAATCTTTACTGTTTACCTTTGATTATCCTTTTTTAATAAGCATCAATATTATCAGTGTGATTTACTAACCTTAATTGCCCTAAATTAAAAAAAAAAAAATTGCAACTTTTTTGCAATTTTCACTTTCTCCACAAGAAACAGCTAAAAACACTGCAACTTCCATCCAGGCATTTTAGGTCGAAACAGTCTCAAAAAACCTTGTGAAATCCTGGAGGGATTGATTTTCTACCTATCCCTTACTGCCAAAAAAAATAAATTAAAAAAATCCCTACCGACCCATGGCCTCAACTGACAACCAACAGGAACCAAACCTTTTTTTTTTTTTTTATGCCTGATGAAAATAAGGACATTTCTAAGTGATCCCAAACGTTTGAACTTTTGACAATCGGCAACAATTTCCTTTAGTTGTAACAATACTAATAATTTTGGACTAAAATTAAAATAATTTAGGACTATTTTCTTCTAGTTCAAAGTTCAATTTACAGTGTGAGATATTTAAAAAAATGTTACATAGACTAATGTCCTTCATTTTTGCACTCTGGCAGACAGTCTTTAAAGTAGCCTGCATATGCATCAGTATTATGCTCAATATCAGTTCCAGGGAATCCCTGCAAAGTGTTTGTTTTATACTAAAACAGGGTCTGTAGAATTAGTGTGTGTCTGGTGGTGTGTCTGGCATCACAATGATGGCTTCCTATCGTGATGTCAGTCAACCATCACGATGGACAGTGACATCGTTCATCGGCCCAATCCTAGCTGAAAATTTGCAAAGAAATATCTAAGCTAGAAGGTGAAAATCCCATCAAAGTACATACTTCGTCCCCTTAGAATGATAAGGTTCTATTTACATTCTGAGTAGTTTTGAGATATTGAGCTTCAAAGTCTTAAGAATTCCATAGAGTTAGATAGATAGATAGATAGATAGATAGATAGATAGATACTTTATTGATCCCCAGGGGAAATTCAAGAATATACCGATAAGCGGAACAAACCTCTTTAGATATAATGTCCAAAAATGCATACAACTACAAGAAACACCTCACCTTCTTAAGGTGTCACAGAATAAGAATGTCAACAACTCAATCTTGGAAAAAAAATGTCAGATAGAACCATATTCTTTCCGTCCTTTCCATATTCACAGACAGACGAGACAAAAACCAATGACCTAAGCTATACAACATAACATAGGCTAATGTTCAGAGTAAAGTATTGAGACGTTAAGTAAGCAAATATTTTATCACATGTCTGTCTTGTTGTCAGTATGGCAGTACTCTGTAAGTACATTATTTTCTAATGAACAATGTGCAAGGCAGCACTATTTTCTATTTCAAAACTACTAAGTTACACATTATTGTGTGTGGCGGGGTTGATTGCAAGACGGCGGATATGTTTAAATTTTTGTTCTGTTGACAGACATTGTGACAGTATAAAGAAAACAAAGGCTTTTACAGCGTTGTAAATGCACCACTGTACTGTGTTTTATGGGGTAGGACTATTCAGCAGGGAGCCAGACCAGTATAGTGCATTTTGACCAACATGACATTAGTCATTCCGTGTCAAATCAGATAAGGTTGTTGCTGCACTGTCTCAGATTTTGTTCAAACCTTGTCTAGATCATCAATGAGCCCTAAAACCAAGGCCTGTGAAATATTTCTGTGCAAATATTCTGTCTTCATATCTTTTTCAGACCTTGAAATTCTTTCATTTTTACAGCTTGAAAAACATGTGCCATGTTTGGGTATTAATATCTTGACAAATATTTTCTCTAGTCGTCTCATATTTTCCAACAATTTGAAGTCTCCACATCAAATGACCATGACAATAAAAAGGATAAAACAAGGGGTGTTTGTATTTTTGTCTAATTTTCAGGCAACTGAAATGGTATGTGGGGTAGCTAGCAGGACCATAAAAATCTATGTGGAAATTGTTTAGTATATGGATTTTTTAATGTGTAAAGTACCAATATTGTACCAAGTCCCATTGACAGAATAGATGCATATAGTTACAGGTGTTTTGGGAATACCAAAATAAACATTTAAAATAAACAATAGATTTTAGCGCCCCCTCAGGTGAAACACAGCATAGCATTTTGCTTCTTTTATAATGGTGTTACAGTATGTTCCCAAAACACACAAGTTGCATGAAAATGACACAAAAATACAAACACGCCTTGTTTTATCCTTAATATTGTCATGGCCTTCACATTTGGGAACATTAACAAAGGATTATATTTCTAGAGAAAATACTGAATGATGGCAGGTAGGGCTGTCACTTTACGTTTGAAAATCGATTGCGCAATCGATTGGACCAACCAACACAAGTTTCGAAAACTAAAATAGGGAATTGATTTTAACCAAATATGTACACTATTCATTTTAAACTGAATTAAACAAATAAAAAATCTAGATCTAACAAAACTCACAAACAAGCAGAAAAATAACGAAGAATTGTGAAGTGCAGTAAGCATTGCGAAAGCTAAAAAGAAAATTCCCACCAGTTTTACGCATCGGAAACGGCTGTTTCAATCGGCTGCTGTGCTGCTAGTGTTTTGCCAAAAAATTGAGGACAAACGCGATCAACCTGTGCGACATGAGAGAGACGAGTGATGGGCCCTAATAACTTGAGGAGTTCGATATGGAAGCACTTCGGGGTTTGGGTATATCAAACTATGGAGAAGGACAAAGCGGTATGCAAACTGTGCAGTCGTGAGTTCTACATAGGCGAAATTTGTTTGACATTTCTAATTGTAAATGCAGCCACGTTGAAGCCTGCAGTAATGTTTTTCACTGATGTTATGGCAGTCCACTCTGCTTATTGTTTTTTGAGAATGTTGCACTCCTGTTTGTCATTGTGCACGAAACTTCACGCCAAGAAATCATCAGAAATATTGCTGGCTTGTGCATCTTCAAGCGCCCCCTTTACGTTTGTCCTAATGCCTGTTAGTTGTTAGTGGATTGGCCTATATTTGGCATTGAAAATTGAAATGTCTTTAGACATGAAAAATCGATTTTACAATCGATTCAATGAACAATTATGTCTCAAGAATTGAACAGGATTTTTTCACAAAAGTGACAGCCCTAATGGCAGGTGTGTCACAATAAAGGAGATTTGAGACCCTCAATATCACTTTTTTTGCATGTTTTTTATTTTTTTTCTCTCAAACTTGGGGCTTCTATAAAACCAATGAGTCTGTGGTACAAACTTTTAATGATTGAATCGTACTGAGAACATGTTTGTCTTCCATTCTACAAAGTTTGGTCAGGCTAGGAATAAGACTTTTTAAGATATGAATGTTCAAACATGGCCTCCAAGATGAGGCCTTTTAGAGAGTGTAAACAATCATACATCAACACAAATATTCTACAGGTTTTAGTCATGGAACCTAAACATTGTGCAGACAAACTTTGAGGAAAATCGAGTCGGTACTGCAACCATTTTCCTCGATTTTGTCTGATTTGACACGGAATGACTCATTAGCAATTGAAAATAAAAATAAACAGCAGACATTTTGTACAAAATCAGTTGCATGGATGTACTAAAGCATTGTGATTTGTTCAAGATGGGGAGAAACTGCTTTAATGATGGGCACAAGTGATGAGATGATATGGAGTTTGAGTTTTGAGAATTTTAATTCTGATCTTAGAAATGCATCAAAGCAACTGAGAAACGCTGTAGTGTTCCACAGTGCCCAGTAGCCCACCGATTCAGAATGTGATCAAGCTTTAATCATAAAGAAGAAGGAAGAAAAATTCATTCTCATGTGTAGCCCCTCCCCTTATATTAACCTCATAGCTGAAGACATTTTGCAAAATCAGTGTGTAATAGTTGGGAAATTAAATTACAGTATATAATACCTCCATGGGAGTGACTGCTTAGACTAACATGTCCTCTCCTTCCTGTCTTCCCAGGTGGCTGGGCGAGAAGATTCAGCCGGAAAGGAATCAGGAAGCGGTCACCACAGAGGACCACAGTGGACGGGCGTTTTGGCCGGAGCGAGGAAGCGGCTTGAGAACGGGGGGCGAGATCGATAGAGAACGAGAGAGGTGTTGTGTCGCGTGGTGTTGCGTTGCGTCGTGTGGCGTCACATCGGCTGCAGGCAGCTGCGACCTCATCTGGTCCGCTCCCCCCCTGACCCTTCCCCTCCCTGTATATCCCTACACACCCTTAAAACACTCTCACGGTGGGATTGTACCTGTTTCTCTTGGAGTGTCTCTCTCATAGTATACCTCTGCTGACACTGGCAGCCCAGTTTACAGCCCTCTGGGACCGTGGTCTTCTTTTGCCCGAAAGGAATCGCCCTCGTTTAGAGATTTCTGCAGTTTTATTCATTCTTGCAATTTTTGCTGTTTTCTTTTTTGTTTCTGTTCCTGGGAGAGTTATTGGCTGAAGTGCCCAGTGTTTTTTTTCCCTTTGGTTTGATTTTCTTTTTTTAAAATTGCCTTTTGTTTGAGTTGTGTTTTTTGACCCTTCTCCCACCCCATCCCTTTCCTAATTGAGGCAGCTATCCCCACTCTCTACCTTATCCTGGGAGTTCTCTCTCTCTTTCTCTCTGTTACACACGCTGATAACAGACAGGTTTGCAGCCGCACACACGCACACAAAGAGTAACAAACGCACACACACACACACACACACAATCACTGGATGCAAACAGGACTCTCGGATCCACACAGAACCCACCTGCTCCGCTCAACAGGACAGGGTGAGTACACACAGGCTGGATAGGTGTGTGTGTGTGTGTGTGTGAGAGAGCAGTCCATCATCAATGCATGCCTGGAAAAGCAGCCCCTTGTATTTTATCCCCTGCAGTACACAGGTATATCCCCTTTACTCATAAAACTCAACAGCACATTTCTAGTGTGTGTGTGTGTGGCTTTCATAGTGTATGTATGGCTTTGTTTAGCACGTGGTTACGTCAATGAGCTTAAAATCCCTGGAAAAAATGTTTGTGTTTATTTAAGGGGTTAAATGCCGTATTATGAGAATTAAAGATCATGTGACTGCATTGCTGTGTGTGTGTGCGTGCACGCACTCAGCTGATTTTAAATTACATTTGTATTTTCATATGTGTATGAGTTGGTGCATGAAAGGAAAAACAGTACTATCAAATGTGTGTTTCTATAATGTGTTTTGTCTATTATTGTGTTTTGTGCATTCTATTTTGCCATGTGTCACATGTGCTTTTGTTGCCTGGCAGACTTTCAGCTCTTGGAGGACAAGAGGAATATGACTGCTGAGACTCTCAATTTCGGCCCAGAATGGTGGGTCACACACACACACCTCATTTTCCTCCTCATTTCCTCTTTTAGGCATTGTCTTGCCTCATATTCACTTTCACACAACCTCTCCTTTCCCTTTTCGTCTGCTTTCTATCTCTCTATCTTTCTATCTATCTATCTATCTATCTATCTATCTATCTATCTATCTCTATCTATCTCTCTCTCTCTCGTATGTCCAGTTATGGAAAGGAAAGGCAGAACATAAATCTCTCTCTCTCTCTCTCTCTCTCTCTCTCTCTCTCTCTCTCTCTCTCTCTCCCTGTGGGATTTTTATCTCTCTCTCTCTCTTATGAATGTTTTTTCTCTCCTTTCTCTCTCTGTCTCTGTGGGATTTTTATGTGTGAATGTATTTATGAATGTTTGTATGGGCCATGTCATGATGTCATGGGTTAAGGAATGATCCAATAAATCTCTCTCTCTCTCTGTCCCTTTCTCGTCCAGGCTCCGTGCACTATCCAGCGGGGGCAGTGTGACTTCCCCCCCACCCTCCCCCGCCATGCCAAAGTACAAACTGGCCGACTATCGGTACGGCCGCGAGGAGATGCTAGCACTTTATATCAAAGACAACAAGGTGAGAAAGAGACACACACGCACCCACTCGTATAGGTACACGGACACACATAATATACCATATTTTCCGGACTATTAAGTCACACTTTTTTTCATAGTTTGGCTGGCCCTGCGACTTATAGTCAGGTGCGACTTATATATGAAAAAAATATATAATTGAACATGTTTTTAAATGTTAATTCATATTAACTGACATGAACCCTACATGAAACATTACTGTCTAGCCGCGGGAGAGCGCTCTTAAATGCACAAGTTCTGTGCACTTTCAGTCAGAGATTAGTGGTTGCACTATGCCTGAAACACACGTGCATACCTAAATCCTCCAATTATGCCCTGGATTCTGTTTGGGCCTCAGATTCAGACAAATAAAAGCCAGTAATAATTTTGTTTCAATTTAACTCATAAAAGTAGCTCTTCTTAATATTTTATATTGTTGGTTGGTTTAATATTGTTGCCATGAGTCTCCAACACGTTGCTCTCAAGCTACCAGTTGCATGCCGCTCTTCTGAGCTTGCCAGAGGCTGAAGCAGTAACCTACATTTAAACACAATTGTTGCTGTCAGGCATCAGCCTACGAATTTTATAAAAAAAAAGTAAATCATGCATAATTCAAAAAAGAACTAAATTTAGGCTGAATAAGGTTTCCATTTCAGCACAACACACGTTCCATGAATAAATGAAAGCGGATGTCTTATCTTGCAATAAGCGGATGGAGATCCCAACACCCTACCCTACATACATGAAACTTAATAGTGAACCATCAAATACCCCATAGATTTCAGTGGTCATCAATTTAGCAATATAATCAAACAGTAAGCCATGCCCCAAATAAAGGTGCTGTGCTTTGCGCAGCCTAAATAAAGACCCCAGCGATAATTTGAAGATTTACGATAGTCTGCCGCCTAAACATTCCTCACCCGTTATCTAGACATGCATGAAAATATTTGAAAACAAAACTCACTGCCATGAGGCTAATATTTGATCGCTGTTTTGCTACTAATTATCTTTCACGTACTGAATACGCACATTAGACAGTGAAAGTAGGCCTACTATGCGCTCCGTGTCTGTATCTGTCTGTTCACGTCCGCAATCGATTATAACGTTCCTCAAATGGAGAACACATCCATGTTCTCTCGCGTTATAGGCTGTCGCTTCTGTGTTTACAAAATTCCTGATGGTTCCTGATCGCTAAACGTTTGTTTTCCTTCCTGTTGATCACGGTTGATGTAGAAGCACCTCCTAGGCTACAATTTGACTTCAGCGATGAGAGAGAGAGAGAGAGAGGCACCCGATAAGTGGTCCATGCGCACGTGTGTGTGTGTGTCTCTGCATGGGGTTCAATTGAAGTCAGAGTTGGTCCGTCCAGTCAATAGTCCCGCATTCAGGCCGCTCTATTAGATTAACGTTATCAGACAGCGCTGTAACATGTGTGGGAATTTCTCTCATTATGATGGAGTTGTGGGACTTTTATTATTATGCTCAATACTTAATAACTTATGCGCAATACCCGCAATCCTGCGCGGAAATTTAGGCCCTGGTTTTAAATGCGCATATTTTTTTCTCTCGCTCTCTCGGAGGTGGCCAGCCGAGTAATTGTTCTGCTGCCAGCTTGTGCCAATATATTGTCCAAAATGCTTGATTGCATTGCATTCTCCACATTTTTAGCTACATTTTCATGTACCGCATCAGCATTTTTGTTCATTGAATCTTTTGTAAATTGCTTCATTAATTGCGCTGGCACTTCGCCAGCAGCCTCGGCTTGCCTCTTGCCACTATTCACTCCTTCGCCTTCATTAACATTCCCTGTAGAATTCTCAATATTTTTGGCCTCTGTGTCCAGTTATATCTGTCTGTTCTTGGTCTTGGATTTTGTGAAATAAATTTCTAAATATCACCTGCTTGCTGCAGCTTTGGTCTGCACGTCCTATTAAAACCGGTCTGTGCAGTCTTTTTAAAACGCATCTTTTTCTCTCTCGTGGGCATTTAATCTGCTGCCGGCTTGTCACTCCACATTGCCAAAAATGCTTGATTGCATTGCATTCTCCACATTTTTAGCTAAATTTTCATGTACCATATCAACATTTTTGTTCAGTGAATCTTTTGTAAATTGCTTTACAATTACTATCGGGCCTATAGGCCGATCGCCTGGCTTGCGCTTTGGTCACGTCATTTTAAAACTGTCTTTTTCTCTCTCGTGAGCATTTAATCTGCTGCCAGCTTGTGACTCCACATTGCCCAAAATGCTTGATTGCATTGTATTCTCCACATTTTAGCTAAATTTTGGTGTACCACATGGCATTTTCTTTCAGTGAATCTTTTGCTTTAGGCCTATCCGGCCCTCTTCTTGGCTGCCTTCACTCCTTCGTCTTCATTAACATTAATCTTTTTGGCCTCAATAGTCCAGTTACATATTCTCTGTTTTTGGATTTTGTGAAATACATTTCTAAAGAAATGCGACTTATAGTCCAGTGGGACTTTTATATAGGTTTTTTCCTGTTCATGACGCATTTTTTGACTAATGCGACTTATACTCCGGAAACGACTTATAGTCCGAAAAAACATCAGACACTGCTATTGACTGACGACACACACACACACAATAAAATATTGTGTGTGTGTTCAGGTTCCTGAGGACATGCAGGATAAGGAGTTTGCATTCTGCAGGAGGAGCCTCTGCAGCTCTGGCTTTAGTGCCTCTGACTGAGGAGGAGCAGGTGAGATATTTAATATATTTATATACACACACACACACACACACTTGGTGTGTGTGTGTTCAGGTTCCTGAGGACATGCAGGATAAGGAGTTTGCTGCTATTCCTGCAGGAGGGAGCCTTGCAGCCTTGGCTTTTCCTGACTGAGGAGGAGCCTCCCCAGCCCTGTTTGGCTTTAGTGCCTTGACTGAGGAGGAGCAGGTGAGAGATTTATATATTTATATACACATACACACACACTTGTAATGTAAATATTGTGTGTGTGTTCAGGTTCCTGAGGACATGCAGGATAAGGAGTTTGCTGCTATTCTGCAGGAGGAGCCTCTGCAGCCTCTGGCTTTAGTGCCTCTGACTGAGGAGGAGCAGGTGAGAGATTTATATATTTATATACACATACACACACACTTGTAATGTAAATATTGTGTGTGTGTTCAGGTTCCTGAGGACATGCAGGATAAGGAGTTTGCTGCTATTCTGCAGGAGGAGCCTCTGCAGCCTCTGGCTTTAGTGCCTCTGACTGAGGAGGAGCAGGTGAGATATTTATATATATTTATATACACACACACACACACTTGTAATGTAAATATTGTGTGTGTGTTCAGGTTCCTGAGGACATGCAGGATAAGGAGTTTGCTGCTATTCTGCAGGAGGAGCCTCTGCAGCCTCTGGCTTTAGTGCCTCTGACTGAGGAGGAGCAGGTGAGATATTTATATATATTTATATACACACACACACACACTTGTAATGTAAATATTGTGTGTGTGTTCAGGTTCCTGAGGACATGCAGGATAAGGAGTTTGCTGCTATTCTGCAGGAGGAGCCTCTGCAGCCTCTGGCTTTAGTGCCTCTGACTGAGGAGGAGCAGGTGAGATATTTATATATATTTATATACACACACACACACACTTGTAATGTAAATATTGTGTGTGTGTTCAGGTTCCTGAGGACATGCAGGATAAGGAGTTTGCTGCTATTCTGCAGGAGGAGCCTCTGCAGCCTCTGGCTTTAGTGCCTCTGACTGAGGAGGAGCAGGTGAGATATTTATATATATTTATATACACACACACACACACACACACACTTGTAATGTAAATATTGTGTGTGTGTTCAGGTTCCTGAGGACATGCAGGATAAGGAGTTTGCTGCTATTCTGCAGGAGGAGCCTCTGCAGCCTCTGGCTTTAGTGCCTCTGACTGAGGAGGAGCAGGTGAGATATTTATATATATTTACACACACACACACACACACACACATTAACACACACACACACACATATTTACACATTCATTCAGACACTCAGTCATTCCTTCCTTCACCAGTCTAACTTATCTTAAATTCTCCCATCTTCCTCGTTCTTTCCCCTCCTCCCTCCCTTGCTCACGTTCGCTCTCTCTCTCTCTCCCTCCCTCCCTCCATCCCTCCCTCAGATGGCGGTCCTCGTTCGGCGGGCTGGCGGGAGCACCCTGGCGATGCCCGGCGCAGGAAATACGACTTCAATTTCCCGGAGGCTGGCGAGGGTGGGCGTCGGAGGGCGGGCAGCGAAGGCCTGGACGATGACCGTGACAACCTGCCCGAGTGGTGCACCGACGAAGAGGATGGCGAAATGGGCACCTTCGACTCCTCCGGCGCCTTCATGCCCTTGAAGGTGAGCTCACTGGTGTGTGTGTGTGTGTGTGTGTGTGATAAGGAGAGGGGCCATGATGGTGGTAGCGTAGTGGTTAAGGAGCTAGGCTAGCATGCAGTAGCCTGAAACAGTCATGGGTTAAATTCCCGGCTTCCACTGTTGTGACCTGGAGCAAGGCACTTAATCCTGAGTTGCTGCATGGACAATGACCCTTGTAATGTAATTGACATATGTAAGTCGCTTAAATTACTAAATGTAATTGTACCACCCCCCCCTCCCATCTCTCTCTCTCTCTCTCTCTCTCTCTCTCTCTCTCTCTCTCTCTCTCTCTCTCTCTCTCTCTCTCTCTCTCTCTCTCTCTCTCTCTCTCTCTCTCTCTCTCTCACAGAAGGGCTCTAAAGACCCCATTCATGAGGAGCAGGAGTTTGAGTTCCAGGGCCTGGAGGACGAGGATGACGAGGTCATGGCCACCGCCAGAGAGGAGGAGAGGAACAGCAGCAGCGAAGGGGAGAGACTGGACAAAGGTAAAGGTCAACGGAGTGGGAGGGAGGGAAGGGGGTCATGTTGATGAAATCGGGGGGGGTGTGACTACCTCTTTTGTGAAACACAGAATTTCCTCACGCATCTTCTTTTTACACACACACACACACACACTCTTTCTCTCTCCCATCTCACATCTTGTCATCATTCCATTGCAGATGTGAAAGAAGCCTTGGCTGAGATGGAGGTGAAGCCTGTCTCCCCCTCCTCCCCTCCCTCTCTCCCCTTTTCCTCTATGCCTGCACCACCTGCTCCTCTCTCTGAATCTGTGACTGCTCCCCCTGCTGGTCTGGAAGAGCCGCTGCAGCCCACCATCAGCAAGAACACCACTGAAGGTAACGGTGCAGTCATACAGGGATACACTCCATGCATTCAGATTCACATTCACACTAGAGGCTAGAGATGTACCAGTATGAAAATGTAACATGACTTAGTCAGTGTCTTGTCATAAAAGTGGTGTGGCTTTCATAAAAAGGGCTGCCTTTTTGTTATTCTGTGTGTGTTCGTGCAAAGGGAGAGTGAAAACACACACGCAAAACTAATAGAAGTTAGATGGGCTGGCGACTGAGGTTAAGTTAGTGAACTGCTGGTTACTAAATAAAGCTCAACAAAAAGTTATTGTGTGCACATCCCACCTTCTGGCAGGTGCAGAACAAAAAAAAAACCTACTCAAGTGAAAAAATATATAATGTCCACAACACTGCTTTTGACTCCCATATATTTAATGTACAAAAGGCAACGTTTCGACCCTGCTGGGTCTTCTTCAGGCAAAGGAGCCTTTTGTAGCCTTTTGTGCATTAAATATATGGGAGTCCAAAAATTCTTGAACGTGTCTATAACCCTCCCAAAAATGAAGCTGCAACTCCTCTGATTGAAGCTGTATCTTGTGCATGCCTGTTCACAACTAGCCTACCATAAGGGAGAGCCAGGACGATTTAAACACTTTAAAACACTTAAGCGTAATTTACAAAAAGAGCGTGACACACTGAAGTTAATATTTTGTCACTAGTAATTTACGTCTGTCCTCTGTCAAATATTGTTGCATTTTCAGCTCTTTGTATCGAAACAGTAATTTTGGTACCGTGACCACACTATCCCTTATACAGGCATTCCAACACGGGAAAAGCATTAATACAGGCTTTCTTATACACACATTAGTAAGTGTGTGAGTCTGCAGGCTTTCTTATACACACATTAGTAAGTGTGTGAGTCTGCAGACATCACACTAAGGGCCTGATATTGTTGCGAAATGGCAGTGCTTTTTGTTTCTTTGTCACAGAAGCTTCCTTGCCTTTTCTGACTTTTTGTGTGTGTGTGTGTGACTGTGTGACTGTTTATGTGTGTGTGTGTCTGCAGAGGCAGCTCCACAGCTCAGCCCCCCTGCCAGTCTGGCTCCGCCCCCTTCCTCAGCTGCTATTCACCCCCCACCACCGGGGGGTGACACCGAGGATGACGAGGGCATGAAGCACCTGCAGCAGGTGGGTGTGTGCGTGTGCGCGTGTGATTCTTTTAAGAAGAGATGGCTAAAGAGTGAATTCTTGTAGAAAAGTGTTTCGCCTGTCTGTTTGTTTGTTTGATTGAGTGTGTGTGTGTTGTGTGTGTGGTAGGGAGGAAGTGGATGAGATTCTGTCTGTGTGCAGTTTTTGAGCGTGAGTGTAATTGTATTTGTATGTACGAATTTCTCTTTGTTTGCAGAGTGTCCAGTTATGTATGTGTCTGTGTGTGAGTGTGAATATGCTGAAAGCAAGAGTTCTGTGGAGTCATCATTCATTTTAATAGCAAAATTATTGTTTTAAAGGGTTTAGAATATGCTTCATGTTTATATACAAGACACTGGGTGTTTGCAATGTTAGAGACGGAGTATTATTTTTTTAGAATTTAAGAATTTCTAAAGCACACTAAAAATAAGATGATCTGCAACACCCAGATAACAAGGCTGGATTTAGCCGCTGCTGCGGAATGGCAGAACAGATGGTTTTCTCCCGGTACACCTCTGAAGCCTCTGAAATATACTGCTGAAGGGCACGCCCACCTAGATCTCCTTTCATGGAGATACTTTCAAAGTTAACGCTGTGTCCATGTCCGTCACCATGCCAGTGTTGGAAAGGTTTTGCAATCGTGACTGGCCAGACTCTATTCACTTTGTGAATGAGTTTGGTTTACCAGGCTATATGCAGTCTCACCCAAGCTTCCGAAATATACTACTGAAAGGTGATCTCAATCAGGCCTCGGAAATGTATTATTGAAGGGCAACAATCTTACTCGAGCCTCTGAAATATGCTACTAAGGCCCTACAGTCTTAGCCTAGCATGTATGGGTAGTTCAAAGTAATTAATTATTTACCTACTGCTATGTTTGTGTGTGGAAGCTTCGGAGCAATTAATCATTTACATACCTGACCCTCTGTGTGCGTGTGGTGTGTGTGTGTGTGTGTGTTTACATGTTTACAGGAGGCTGAGAAGATGGTGGCGTCTCTCCAGGACTCGTCGCTGGACGAGGAGTGTTTCACCCAGGCGCTGCAGGAGAGTCGGAACACGGCGTCCGCACTGCCCCTCTCCCACGAGGCCGCCATGAAGTGGTTTTACAAGGACCCGCAGGGAGAGATCCAGGGTACACTCCACACACACACTCCACACACACTCACTCCACACTCACACACACACTCACTCACTCACACACACACACACACTCACTCCACTTGCACACTCACTCCAGCACACTCTCCACACCTCACTCACTCCTCCTCACACCTCACACAAACTCTCCATACACACTTACTCACTGAACCAAGCAGTGCAGGCGTCCTGATTCGGTGCATGAATTACGGAGAATACGGTATAAAAAACATAAAACTTCGTGTGCGGTTAATTAATGTCATGCGCCAATTACTGTTAAGTAGGGGATTCACGGGGAGTTCTTTAGCGACACCTAACGCTAATCTGTAGCCTACGCCTTAGCTCTGAAGCTCTGATTGGCACCTATGTTTTTTGTCAGGTGGTTAATTCGAGTCAGTCAGTCAGAGATAGGAGCAATAAGGTGGCGACACACATTAGAAGGATCCGCTGGTCTCTTACATAAGTTTGAGAACTTCAGTTACAGTAGTACAGGCGAGAGAGTGGTTGATAAGAAACTGTGTGTCGGCGTTGTTCAGCAGTTGTTGGGTATGTGAGTGGAAATATATGCTACACATGTTGAAGCAATCAGCCAGATGATGTAGGCTACCAATCACCGAAATGAAAAAAAAAAAACTTCCCTCGCGCTTCACCAGCCTTTGGATACACATACAAATAGAGCCAAAACCTATGGCTTAAATTAAATGATTTAAGTAATGACAGAAAGCCATGTAAATCAGTGGTAATTACCTTTATGTTGGGGTAACTTGTAACTTCTCACATGAGGAGCTGGCAGTGTTAAGTGCATAGACAGAAGTGTCAGCGCTAACCAGGCTAATAAACAAACCATGCTCACGGTGAGTTAGCGTCGAAGGGCAAAGTCATGTGACTTCTAGTTGTAGTCTGTTTATGAAATGAAAGGAGCAATTTAGTTTTTTTTTTTAAAGAAGGCAAAATAGTGTGATATTTTCACAGTTAGTAGGCTAAGGGTATTACTGTACACACTGAAAAAATATTGAGGCAAATTGTAGACCCTTCCATATAGAACTAAACACAGATGTTGAAGGTCTTGCTTAAATGGATTTTAAAAATCATTATTCTATGTAATTTGCACTTTCAGAAATAAGAGATGCTGTAGGCCTATTTTAAGTTTATATCTATGATTGTCTTATTTTGTTTACAACTTACAGTTGGAGTCAGGTACTTATTGTACTGTTTAGCCTACATCTTACACACTTCAGGCTGTTGCAGATAGCTCAGGAAGAGACTGTATGACACTAGGTGGTACAGCCTGATACATGCACAATAAAAAAAAAAAAAAATTTTGGTTTTGCTTTTCCCTCCATTGTACCGAACTCATTACCCGAACGTGATGTCGAACCCGAGTATGAACCGAACCGTGACTTCTGTGTACCGTTACACCCCTAATACACACACACACACTCCACTCACTCTCCACACACCGCCCACACTCACTCACTCTCCACACACACACTCACTCCACACTCACTCACTCACTGACTCCACACACACACACACACTCCACACTCCTCACACACACACACTCACACAAAGTGGTTGATAAGAAACTGTGTGTCGGCGTTGTTCAGCAGTTGTTGGGTATGTGAGTGGAAATATATGCTACACATGTTCAAGCAATCAGCCAGATGATGTAGGCTACCAATCACCGAAATGAGAAAAAAAAACTTCCCTGCGCTTCACCAGCCTTTGGATACACATACAAATAGAGCCAAAACCTATGGCTTAAATTAAATGATTTAAGTAATGACAGAAAGCCATGTAAATCGCGTGGTAATTACCTTTATGTTGGGGTAACTTGTAACTTCTCACATGAGGAGCTGGCAGTGTTAAGTGCATAGACAGAAGTGTCAACGCTAACCAGGCTAATAAACAAACCATGCTACGGTGAGTTAACGTCGAAGGGCAAAGTCATGTGACTTCTAGTTGTAGTCTGTTTATGAAATGAAAGGAGCAATTTCGTTTTTTGAAAGAAGGCAAAATAGTGTGATATTTTCACAGTTAGTAGGCTAGGGTATTACAGTACACACACTGAAAAATATTGAGGCAAATTGTAGACCCTTCCATATAGAACTAAACACAGATGTTGAAGGTCTTGCTTAAGTGGATTTTTAAAAATCATTATTCTATGTAATTTGCACTTTCAGAAATAAGAGATGCTGTAGGCCTATTTTAAGTTTTATATCTATGATTGTCTTATTTTGTTTACAACTTACAGATGGAGTCAGGGTACTTATTGTACTGTTTAGCCTACATCTTACACACTTCAGGCTGTTGCAGATAGCTCAGGGAAGAGACTGTATGACACTAGGTGGTACAGCCTGATACATGCACAATAAAAAAAATTGCTTTCTGCATTTTGGTTTTGCTTTTCCTCCATTGTAAATCAACTGCACTGAACTGCGGATGTCCGAACCGAGGTATGAACCGAACCGTGACTTCTGTGTACCGTTACACCCCTAATACACACACACACACTCACTCACTCTCCACACACACTCCACACTCACTCACTCTCCACACACACACACACACACACACTCACTCACTCCACACTCACTCACTCACTGACTCACGTGCACACACACACTCCACACTCACTCACACACACACTCACACAACTGTCTCCCCTGTTCCCAGGTCCGTTCACGACAGTGGAGATGTGCGAGTGGTTCCAGGCGGGCTACTTCTCCATGACGCTGCTGGTGAAGCGAGGCTGTGACGAGGGCTTCCAGCCTCTGGGCGACGTCATTAAGATGTGGGGGCGCGTGCCCTTTGCCCCCGGACCCTCGCCGCCCCCCTTCTGGTCCGACCACAACAACAACAACCCCCCCCAGCACGCCAGCCTGCAGCCAGGGCCAACACCGTGAGTTCACAGCCAGTGTATGCGTGCGTGCTGTGCTTTCTGTGCGTGCGTGTGTTTCTCATAATTTGAAATGATTATGATGAAATGATTATGTTGAAATGATTAAATGATTATGTTGTGTGTGTGTGTGTGTTCATATACTGATTTTTTTGTGTGTTTATTTGTTTCTGTTGGTGTAGTATGTGTGCGGTATAGAGTACGAAACCATGATGTGGCGTTGCCAAGGTAGCAATTTCATTGGATCTAAACAAACCAATCTAACCATAGTGGTGGCTTTCTTAATCTATTTAAATTATTTTACGATGTTTCTAAGACGTTCGTATATATTTTTTACACTGTAGGAATCCCATACTACAACACATTCATACCAGCACGATCAAATTCTTGACTACAGAGTTGTATTTTAGCATGGGTTTCGTCCATGCATTTAACAAGAGACCAGCTTTTAACCAGCATTTAAGAGACAGCCTTCACAGCCTGTGGTTAAAATCCTTAAATTCACGGATGCGTCTTGGCAAAAAAAACATCACTCTTCACAGTTGCCAGTCTTTGATAAGGCGTGAAATATCCACTGGGATTTTGTTTCTTTCTATTACACCTGTGAGAGGATCCGTGTTATGTGGCTAAGCTGCTGCCTAGCAGGTAAAACACGTTTAAACTGGAATGCGTGTGTGTTTCTGTGTGTGCATGTGATATCATGTCAATGCGTGTTTGTGTTGTTTGATTGGTTGTGTCTGTATGAGATCTGTGTAACTAATATAACGTGTGTGTGTGTGTGTGTGTGTACGGACAGGGGAACATGGATCAGGAGCGCCTAAAGAAGCAGCAGGAGCTGGCGGCTGCAGCAGCTCTCTATCAGCAACTCCAGCAGCAACAGCTATTCCAGCTCATCAACAGGTGTGTGTGTGTGTTCATATACTGATTTTTTTGTGTGTTTATTTGTTTCTGTTGGTGTAGTATGTGTGCGGTATAGAGTACCGAAACATGGCATGATGTGCGCTGCTGGTAACAATTTCATTGGATCTAAACAAACCAATCTAACCATAGTGGTGGCTTTCTTAATCTATTTAAATTATTTTACGATGTTTCTAAGACGTTCGTATATATTTTTTTACACTGTAGGAATCCCATACTACAACACATTCATACCAGCACGATCAAATTCTTGACTACAGAGTTGTATTTTAGCATGGGTTTAAATTCCATGCATTTAACAAGAGACCAGCTTTTAACCAGCATTTAAGAGACAGCCTTCACAGCCTGTGGTTAAAATCCTTAAATTCACGGATGCCGCCTTGGCAAAAAAACATCACTCTTCACAGTTGCCAGTCTTTGATAAGGCGTGAAATATCCACTGGGATTTTGTTTCTTTCTATTACACCTGTGAGAGGATCCGTGTTATGTGGCTAAGCTGCTGCCTAGCAGGTAAAACACGTTTAAACTGCTATAACCTACATTTAAAAACAATTTCTGAGGTAGAAACGATGCCAATACAGTCAATGCTATTGATGCCACTTCGAAAATTTGTTTAGATCCAGTAACACTGCAGTCATGGAAACGGAGCGTCACACTTTGTTACTCTATTGTATCTGTTTTTAAGTGTGTGTGTTTCTCATAATTTGAAATGATTATGATGAAATGATTATGTTGTGTGTGTGTGTGTGTGTGTGTGTGTGTGTGCGCTTTCCCAGCAGGTGTGGCGAGCAGGGTATGATGCCTTCGATGAACAGGTCAATGTCAGTGCCAGATACAGGGTCCATGTGGGACATGCATACCTCAGCCTCACAGCCGACAGGTAACACACACACACACACACACACACAAGCTTACCAGTTGCAAACCACTTCCCAGCTAACAGCTACCGGCAGATATACACTTTTTTCCAAATGGAATATAGTGTGTGTGTGGGGGGTCTCTAAAATTCTAAACTCTAAAATTGTCTATTAGATTGTTTTTGAATGCCAAAATCTGCTAAATATCTGACCTTGCCGTTTCGTTTGCTCCCTCGTCTTACACAAATGTCTGTTTTCTCTTTAGGCGGTGAGGCCAGTCTATGGGACTTAACAATGAATTCTTCAACTCAGGGTCCAACTCTTGAACAGCTTCAAAAGGTGAGCTTTGGCTCCCCCTGGTGTCATCATCAAATATAACAGCATGTTCCCCACTTCCCAACTGAAAAGATTATAGTTAATGGTAGAAACTGGAAAAACAAAAATGTGTAATGTGAAATAATATTGACTTGAGTGTCATACCTGCAAACTACATTAGCATTTACATGTATTCATTTAGCAGACACTTTTCATCCAAAGTGACTTACATAATATGTATATTATAAGGGACTACAGTGTCCCTGGCATTGTCCCCTAGCAACTTGCTCAAGGGAACAACAGTTAAAGCCAGGAATTGAACCCACAATGTTTTAGGCTATTATGGTAGCTCAGCTCCTTAACCACTACGCTATCACTGCCCCGTCAAACTAGTCATTTCTGCTATAATATTCACAATATGATTTAGTTTGCTTGACTGAATGTAGAGGCTTTTGGCAGGGTACATGTTCTCAAACTCAAATGACTTCTGGGGGACCAGTGCAAAAGGGTATGAGGGGGAAAATCTTCTGTCGGTTTGAAAAAACTTCTGATAAATAGGCCTATAGCTTGTTGTGCATTGTAAATGATCTATGTCTGTGCTTTAATGAAGTGAATAAATATATAGCAATATATAATATAATAATAATAATAATAATAATAATAATAATGAATATATACATTTATTCCACTGCTTGGTTGAATTGTCCTAATGTTCAAACTCAGAATTAACCACTTATTTTCAACCTATAAGATCCATTTTTTTCACACCTATCACGCGTATAGATCCAAACTTTGTGAAGTTTAAATGAACTGTCATGTTGCATCCGTGTGTGCAGGCTCAGAACAAGCAACATTGAACTGGCCAGGGCTTTTAAGCTAGAGGATGACAGCAGGCTAAGTAAAAATAGCTATGTTTCAAAGCTAAAGATCAGGAGGGAGGAGAAGAGGAGGCACAACCTCTGCAGCATTAATTTCTGTGGATCAGACCACCCGCCATTATCCCTTACAGGAGAATATAGCAGGAGGAGACACTGTCCATCAAACGTTCAGCCATTGCATTTAGGGTTGGTGTTTGCCTTCTACATAATATGCCTTTTCTGGGCAGAGATGAGATTTTGCAACAACCTGCACACACACACAAGCACATAAATTACCTTGGCATTGCACACACACACACCTACCTTACTCCATGCAAGTAGGAGCCCCCATGTTGTCTATTGAAGGAAATGTTTGAGTATGGTCACACATTCATACACACACACACACACACACACACACACACACACACACACACACACACACACACACACAGTTCTGGAAGTACTTGTGCTCTTGCCTGCTCCTGATCACTGATTCCCTGCTTGTGTTGGTTCCCCTCCCTTTTGCCCTCCCTCCCTCCTAACTTCTATCCCTCCTCTTATCCGTCCAACCCTCCATCCTCCCTTCTCTCTATCCCTCCTATCTATTCCTCCTTCCCTCTATCCCTCTTTCTCTTTATTCCTACTCCTTCTCTCTCTCTCTCTATCCCTCCCTCAGTGTCGTCAGCAGCAGGAACTGATCATGAAGCTGCTGGCGCAGAGCCAGAGCCAGAGGGGGCCCGGCGTCGGGCTCCGGCTGGTCCGGAGGCTCCACCGCTGGGCTGGGCAAGCCAGGCAAGGCCCTGGGGCTCCTGGAGCTGCAGCAGGAGGCTGAGAGGGTGAAGCAGCAGCAGAGAGCCCAGCAGCAGCGTGAGAGGGTAAGGACGCCCGTACACACACACACACACACACACACACACACACACACACACACACACTCTGGGCTAAATGCGCTGTGCTCTTGCAATCAGATCAGAAAATTGATCCGCAATGCATCTTAAAAACAAATGTAAACAGGGTCTTGGTATAATAAATAATGAATGCTTTTTTTGTCATTCTCTCCTTTCCCTCTCTCTCTTCCTCCCTCCCTCTCTCTCTCTCTCCCTCCCTCCCTCTCTCTCTCTCTCCCTCCCTCGCTCTCTCTCTCCTTGTCTCCCAGCAGCAGCATGCGGGCCTGATGTCGGGGCAGTGGGGGGAGGGGGCGGGCTCTCTCTGGGCCAGTGGGAGTGGCCTGGAGGGGAAGTCTGGGGCAGGGGGCGGAGTGTCTGGCGCCATGGGCATGTGGGACGAGGCGCTGAAGAGCCAGGCTGGCATGCGGGGTATGAGCCACAAGAACAGCAGCAGGAGCAGCCCCTCACTCAGGTACACACACACACACACACACACACACACCACGCACGCATGCACGCACACACACATACACTCACTTACTCACACACTCACTCACACGCGCACTCACACACACACTCTCCATGCCATGGTGTGGGTGTGACTGCGGGGTGGGTGAGGGGGGCTTTTAAAGTGGTTTGATCCATACAATGGTTAAATAAAAGGGGTTTTAAAAGTCTCTCTCTCCTTCTTTCTTTCTCTCTCCCTCTCTCCCTCCCTCCCTCAGCGAGCGTGAGCAGTATATGCTTCGTCGTAAGCGCACAGAGGAGGAGGATAAGCTGCTGAAGCTGTTGCAGGGCATGAAGCCTCAGGACGGCTTCACCACGTGGTGTGAACAGATGCTGCACGCGCTCAACACCACTACCAACAACAACGCCTCTTCGCTTGATGGTAACACACACACACACATACGCACATGAACACACACTCAACATCACCACCAACAACAACGCCTCTTCGCTTGATGGTAACACACACACACACATGAACACACACTCCATCACATCACCAACAACAACAACGCCTCTTCGCTTGATGGTAACACACACACACACATGAACACACACTCAACATCACCACCACCAACAACAACAACGCCTCCTCAATTGATGGTAACACACACACACACACAGACACAACACATTATTTTTTTGTAGTTTTAGTTCTGATACTTCAGAATTAAAAAAAAAAAAAAAAAAATATATATATATACATACACACACACACACACACACACACACACACACACACACACACATACTGTTTAATAGAACAATTAGGTACAACACATTTTTGAACAATTTGTTCACTTTAGTCTACTATGTCTTGGTTTAAATTAGTATTTTACCTGTTTGCACCACCTGCTGATGCGCAATGTCACGTCATTGACCCACACACATTCACTCACACAACTGTGTACATTGTTTTACAGTGGAAGAGATGATTAACTTAAGGAAGAGATGATCAGTCTGTGTCTGTGTGTGTGTACTGACAGTGGCCACCATTGTGGCATACCTGAAGGAGGTGGAATCTCCATACGAGGTGCTGGATTTCATCCGGTCCTATCTGGGGGACACCATGGAAGCCAAAGAGTTTGCCAAGCAGTTCCTGGAGCGCCGTGCCAAACAGAAGGCCAACCACCAGAGGCAGCAGCAGCAACAGGTGTGTGTGTGTGTGTGTGTGTGTGTGTGTGTGTGTGTGTGTGTGTGTGTGTGTGGTTTGAGCAGGAGAGAGAGTGTGTGTAGAGCTATCATTTGATACCAAGTACAACTTTCTGGGTTATATAACAGACGAAGTGACAGCAAAATAATAACTCCATATAGCTGGACTTGCCCCACGTTTTTGTCTGTTTTTGTGGCAAAGCATGTTTATAATCCAACGCCATCAGGTGTTTCTCTATGACAAAGCATGTTCATAATTCGTTTTTTTTAGATCCTAGCAAATTCCTGCATGGCATCCAATTCAAGGCTCACATTGCATTCCGATTTGTTCAATAAAGAAACACCTTTTTTGCCCTTACTTTGTTCATGGCAATGCAGTAAAAAGTTGTTGTAGAGAATCATTATGAGTTTATACACCATAGGCACACACAGGCTAACACGCAAACTCGTGGTCAAGTCAGGTCAGATCAGTTCGTGTCACAGATATGGAACGCAGAAAGGTCATTTTTCATCACTAAATAAAAAAAATGCCAGTTATTTCTGTAAGGTGCACACCACATATGTCTGTAAATTGCTCAGCCCCAGAGAATCCCACCACCATGGCAATGATATTGCCAAATTCAAGACAGTCTGTTCTACACATATATGTAAGGCAAGTCGAGCTGCCAGCTTGCAGTGGTGAGATGCATATAAAAATATTTTCAAAAATATACGCTTTTTGTATTTAAAAATCAAAATTAAATCAATGCAAGTATTAATACATAAAATTGTGGCAGATTTGGGTAGCCTGTTTTTGAAATGCCCTTAAAACAGTCTAGGGCTTCAGTGAGTAACATCAACTAAAAACATTAAGATGGAAGTTATTCTCTGCATCATCACCTCTCTTCTCTCTCTCTCTCTCTCTCTCTCTCTCTCTCTCTCTCTCTCTCTCTGTGTCTCCACTCCTATAGCTCTCCAAGGAGGTGGCTGGACTGACCATGAACAACTTCGCTCTACAGGTAAATCTACTGTTACACACACAGCACTCGCCAGTGTGCAGGCTAGAGTACAGACAGCCAGTCTATCATCAATAGAGAGCTAAAGTCACACCCTTCTACTTCCGGTCCATGTGATACTATCTTGCGAAAAAATATGAACGGGAGTTACTAGAGAGATAACAATTTTTTGTCCTGATCGAATTGTAGCATGAATTTCACATATGATGTGTGTAAATTTTAAAAGATATTTTTTCATGTCAAGAAAGTACTGTTTGATAGACTGCAAAAGTTGGGTTTTGTGTGAATCCGCTCAGTGGACTACGTCTCTCGTCTCGAATGATGTACATCACCAACATAGTGAAATGATACGGCTAGCTAACGGTTACATCTTGCCACCAGCTATGTCACTTAACAGTAGTTTATGTGCAGTCTATGGACGAATACACCTTACCTGATGTGTTTTATTCTCTGACTCATGGTATTTTCATCGGCCTGGGAAGCCCAAGTAAAACCTGTTGCTGGTATGCTTGTACAATCCGGTGTGGCTGTGAATGGGCTAACGTCACTAGCGCAACTGCTGTGTTTTTCGTTGCCCCTCTGCATTGGCCGTGATGCCCCTTTGAAAAAATCAGAGGTTTACAGGCCACTGTGGCTTTGGTGCCCCCTTCTTTGAATATTCTGCTTTGTGTCCAACTAATAGCGATTTTTTTATTTAGCCTGCCCTGTCAAAATACTCTTAGCATTCACAGCGCAAATTAATTTAGTCTTTTACGCAGTGGAGAAAGTGACGGCGCACGGCAAGAAAGAAAGTGCGCCCAAATTCAGCCATTCTCAGTTGAACTACTCCCGAAGTAGCCTACTCATCACACAGAAAGAAGTATCACATCACATGAAAGAGCTTTTTCTCAGCTTTCAAAGCTAGCCGCTAATTGCTGTGGTGAACGGTTTGCGAAAAAAAAAAGTAAATAATATTATTCAATTTAATCATAAATTGTACATAAGGTTCTGCGCCCATCTTCCTACCCATTCATCTCGGTGGAATACTTTACGAACCCTTCGTTCAACACACGGCAAACCATATATCAGAATAAACAGCAGACCTTGCCGAACACAAAGGTGTAAAGCAGTCCCCTGTAGAGATAGCTGTTCCAGAGTAATCCGGTTTTGAATTTGCAGCAAATTTCGACATACATTTCTCCAAATTTGGGCTTTAAATTTCACAATGTGTTTAAATTGTTCTACATGTTTTCATAACAGGTCAAATACAAAATAAATGTTACAAATATCGCCTAGATATCGGGAAATATTAAAATCAGAGGATATACAGCTGAGTTTTGAAAGTAGCCCTAATGATCACAAAATGCTAAGCATACATCTAGGCTATTTGAGTTTCTTAAAGCTGAGCTGTGCTTAAATTGTTCAAAACATGATTTCATAACAGGCCAAATATAAAATAAATGTTAAATATAGCCTAGATATCTGTAAATATTAGATGATCAGATTTACAGTTATATGTAATATGTCATGTTTCATGTTTTTGTAATGTTTCATACAGTGGTGCAGGTCTTCTGCTGTGAATAGGCTAAATACAACTTTGATAATTTTTATAACCTACTACTGTATAGTTAACTTTGGCCTTGGTGCACTGACATGTGGCCTTTGTGCCCCCCACCAAATATGCCCAACTGAAGGCCAAGTGGCCTTGCCCCTAAAATGGTGAAATTCCAAGCCTGGTTACAACACAAACCTTACCTTACTTACCTTACATGAGAAATTGTCTTTAAAATTGACAAACATCATAATATCACATGTAATTCAAGGCACATGTCGATCGTGACCAGAAAATAATTTCTCTTTCGCCATTGACAATAGATTTTTCAGAACCATGACCTGCAGTGTCACTGGATCTAAACAAACTTTTGAAGTGGCATTGTATTTAGACATGTGGCTTTGTTTCTATACGCCAAAACGCCAGTGGATATGTCTTATCAAATGCTTACGGCTGTTAAGAGTGACGTTTTTGCCTCATGTTACATGCAGGTTTCTTTTATGGAGGAAACCCGTGCTAAAATAAAACTCTGTTGGTCACAAATTTGATCGTATTGATATACGTGTTGTAGTATGTGATTCCTACAGTGTAAATAAAATATACTAACGTCTTGGAAACATAAAATTATTTAAATAGATTAAGAAAGCCCCGTAGCCTATGGTAACTACTATGTTTAGATTGATTTCTTTAGTTCCAGTGAAGTTGCTACCTTGACAACGCTACGTCATGGCTTCGGCAAAGATTGTTAAGGCAGAGCAAGATATTTCATCAGGAGCCACTTCCGGGAACCCGGATCGCACGGGGGGGGGGGTCAAAATCCCCCTTTATGCAGCGACTGCTCCATTGAAGTCTATGGCCATAGCTCAGAATTTCACCACATATGCTAAGATCTTGGTTCTATACAGTTATGAATGTGAATTTTGGGCACGTTTTCATGATCCTCAAACCCTTCTGAACATTTCAGGTACATTTTTTAGCATTTTTGAGCATTCCAGTCTGGAGAAAATCGACTTTATATCAGGTGTGCGCCGGTTATTTATGCCGCTGCTGTTTGCCGGTTGCAACGTATGCTCATCAATACGTCATCGACACGCCTCTTTATGCAGACAGGATTCGATCCCCATTTCGCGCCCATAGACATGAACTATGACGACGTATCTTGCTCCGCCTTAACAATCTTTGGCTTCGGTACTGTATTATGAAAACAATAGTAACCATGGTAACAAGTCAAGTTTGTTCATTATTCCCATTATTTCATTGTTGCTGTTGTCATGGTCATGGAATGTGACATGCTCACGTTGCTTGGCGGCCTTTCCTAACTCCTCATTGTCCTACTCCTCCTTCTTCCCAGGATTCCATGCGTGGCGTGACCCCCAGCGCTCTGCAGTCCATGTTCCAGGCGGCCCATGCCGGGAAAGGGGGCATGGCCTACGATCAGGCCGCCAAGCTGAAAAAGAAACAGCCCATGATGCTGCATTCTGACCCGAGCATCCTTGGTAAGATAGATTATTTAAAAACACAATGCATGCATCACATACATGACACTGAATCTCATGGATATCACTATATATCACAATTTTTCTTACTTAAGGCACAAAATTATATTTACAAGTTCAATAGAACTGCTACAGTGTTAGCGAAAGTCTGGTGTGTCTGCACTGTGCTGCTCACTACATCTGTATAGCTGTTAAAGGTTCACAATTTTTCAGACTTTTCTAAGATGCACACAGGCCGCATTGCACACACATACTACAGTAATTTCCCCATGTGTTGGCCCCATTGTGTGTTTTAAACCAAAGGACCCTGAGCACTGTATACATTTTTGAAATGCAGTACCCAATAGCCCAATTAATCAGAATCAGATCATGCTTCAAAGAAGATCGAAGAAAAGAAATGTCCATTTATAGCCTGCCCTTGTGTAATGTGCAAATGTGCAAGCATACATATACACACACACACACACACACAAGCATACATATGCACACACACACTTACACACAATGTGGAGTGTACAGGTTAAATGTAGCCATATTTTTTTTTACATCCATAAAATTCAATGTCACCATGTTTGAATTGTCTTAACGCCAAGGCCCCACCAGTCTATGCTATCACGCTATCAATAATACAGGCATGCTAGCAAACACACAGGCATGATCATGGTTTCTGCTGTTGTGTGAGGTTGCATAAGGTTATCTTTTAAAGCTTATTTTCCATGTTCTTTTCCCTCCCTCCTGTCTTCCCTCCTGTCTTCCCTCCCTCCTGTCTTCCCTCCCCATTCCTTTTCCTTCCTTTTTTTCACTATCCACTGCTCTCTCTCTCTCTCCATCTCTCTCTCTCTCTCTCTCTCTCTCTCTCTCTCTCCTTAACTATCCACTCGCTCTCTCTATCTCTCCATAACTATCCACTATTCTCTCTCTCTCTCCCTTGTGTCCCCCCCCCCCCCATCACCCATTTCCTCTCTCTTTCTGTTGTCTTCCTCTCTCTCTCTCTCTCTCTCTCTCTCTCTCCCCACCCCCACCCATAGGGTACTCATTCCATACTGCAGGGGAGCGCCTGAGCCTAAATGAGATGGAGATGGTGGAGGATTACTGATCTACAGCAATAGCTACCTGAGGCCTTTTTTCTATGTAACAAAAACAACAACAACAAAAAAAAACAACAACGTGGTGCCCAAGTAATCAGACACCCCGATGACCAATGTGCACTGCTGTGGGTTGGGGGGGGGGGGGATACTGAATGCCAGGACTATCGAGTTTGGGACTTGGGGTGTGTGTGTGTGTGGTACAGGGTGGTTGGGGTAAAAGAGGTGGTGTCAGTTGTGTATAGGGGGTAGACAGAAATCCTCCTGCCTTGTTCCACTGAGGTTTGGGAGGCAAGCTGGGTTGTATGGTGTGAGTTTGGTGGATCGTTTTTTGTTGTTTTTTGGATATTTGGGTTGTGGGATTCCTCTGGCACTAAGACAGTAAGCACCTTAAAACTAAATGCACTTTATCAAGATTGCGATTCTGACGAGGGTTATATATATATATATATATATATATATATATATATATATATATATATATATATATATATATATATATATATATTATTTGTGTGTGTGTGGGTGTAGGCGGGTGTAGGCGTGTTTGAATTTCTGTTGTTGCTTGGGTTTTATTTTACATGCGAACATGTCATCCATGTGTGTAGATAAGGAATGTGAGCTAGCCCTCTCACACTCTACTACATGTATGTGTGTTCGTCACAACTGGAAGGTGTTTTGTTTTGTTTTTTCTTCCTGATCTATGACTGGCGTTTAAGAAGTGATTGAGAGTGTGTTTGTGTGTGTGTGTGTGTGGGGGTGAGGGTGGGTGTATATATGTGTGAGTAGGCCTAGAATACCAGAGGGACCGATGGTTTCTGTTTAACAAACAAACAAAAAAAACCCTATCAGACAAACAAAATCCTTTCTTGAAAGACACTGTTTATTTTCTACATTTCTATAAAAGGTAAAGCTATTAAAATGATTTAAAAACTTGAATATTTGCACTTGCATAAAAAATAATAAGGAAAAAAAAAACAAACAAAAAAAGTCGTTTATATAGATGAATATTTTTGTGAATGTGTTTGTGTGAATTTAAAAGTGTGTGTGAGGTTGTACGAGTGTGAATGTCTTACTGAAGTGTGACCGAAAATAATGTCGGCGCAATTTTTTGTTTTCTGTTTGCTTACCAAGATTTGTGAGGCCATTTTGTCATTTAGTTGAAATGAGTTACTTTGTTTATTTTGTATTTCTGTCAAAAAATGTCTGTGTGGTCTCTTCTGAAATGTGTGAGTGCAAGTGTGTGTATGGCACAGACATGATGGTGAGGGGGGGCAATAGAACAGTGCATGAAGGTGAGAGAGGGCAATAGAACAGTGCATCCATTTTTGTTTCAACTTTATTTTTTGTACACCAGCACTCTCATCCCCAGGTTGATTTTTTTTATTTTATTTTTCCTCCTTTCATTTGCTACCAAACTGGTATGGGTGCCACCTTCTTTGCCATTAGCCAACACATGTTTACCAGCTTACCTGTTTGGTGGGAACTGGGAAGGTCTGGAGGTGTGTGTGTGTGTGTAAAACAGTCTCCATGATCTGTCACCATGGTTTTGCTTTCTGCATCTAAGCCACTCGACCACAACTCTGTGCCTCTGTGAGGTTCCAGTAGCAGAATGGGATTGATGTGGACCTTGAATCTGTGTGTGTGTGTGTGTGTGTGTGTGTGTGTGCGTGCGTGCGTGCGTGCGGGCGGCTGTGCGCATAACACAGAATGAGATATCATAAGAGGTACTCATTGAATGAATGTGTGATTTTTGTTGTTTGCGAACGTGTGTATGTGTGCATTTCCACAAGTGTGCCTATGAACTAAAAAGGGTCACAGTTCGCCGCAGCCATGGAGATTTAAGGCGGTTATTATGGGGTGGCAGAGCTGTTTTGAATCTGTGCCTCAATGGCTTACTAACCATGAGATCTTGCACGACGTGCTGTCTGATCATTCTCCGTAGGGCGTAGCACAGTCTGGAGATGGTTCATTTGAAAAAGAAAAAAAAGTAGTCCAGTTTGATTTCTCCACGGGGATGTGAGCTAGTTGCCTTGTGTCCACTCTCTTGCTCCTGGGCGATTGAGTAATTCTGATTGTGATCTTTGCTCTAAAAGTTCAAAAAAGTAAAAAAAAAAAAAAAAAAATAAAAATAAATAAATAAACTTGGCATCATACTGTGCAAAGTGCACAAATAAGGTGCACACAATGTTAGTAAATTGTTATGTATTCATTGTTGTTGCTATTGTTGTTGATTTCTTTTTATATATCTCTATATATAAAGAAATATATATGCATTATATTCAAAGTTAAAAGTATTTGGACTAAGGTTAAGCACTTGGGGCTGCTATTTTTTTCCTTCAGTTTCATTGCCACCATGTGAAGTGTTGTATTATTTCTTTCTTAAAAAAAAAGAAAATGGTTGAATGTATTCCAAAAAAAAGGAGAGGGAAAAAAGCCCGTGAAGCCAGAAGATTTTTTTTTTTTTCCTTTTGTTCTCCGATACTTCAAGATACAAACGTGGAGAACCAAAAAGTGTTGAAAGGCAACAAAGAGGCTTATGGGAGTTGAATCCTGTTTCTCATTCTGCTTTTGGATTATCTCATCTTAATTGTGGACAAAGAATGGACACTTGATTGAACACACTGCCTCTTACAGTCCTGTTAATACAAAAAAAAAAAACAATGTTATGATGAAATACAAAAAGAATCTGACTCTTTTTTTTTTTTTTTTAATTCCTTACTGGATATTTCGTTTTTGTTGTTTACAAACCATGCGGATTACTTTGGGTGCAGTTTCTTTTTTTTTTGATGGCGGGAAAAGTAATGGGGGTGAACATGGAGGTGCTGTATAGACTTTTCAGGAAGAGACCCTTGACAGACACTCTGGGGGATATTTCACCATCACTATCAGACCTCCCCCTGTTGTCAGACCTCCCCTGGGTGGTAATATTGTTGTCTGTGTGACATCAAAGAACATTGCAAACCATTGCAGACAAGATCGTCTCAAGCAAAATTTTTGTTTGTTTGTTTGTTAGTTACTTGAGTGCCCAATGGTGGAAAAACCCTCATTCATGGTAGCCATTTGTGTTTACTGATTTTAAGTCCTTAACTCCCTGAACTGAATGAATCATTGGGGTCAGGACTGGAGAAATTCAATTAGCATTCACAAACACAGCACACCAGAATTTGGAGGTACAAGGAATCAGAAATGCTGCAGGAAAGTCAAGAAAGCCCCTCCATAGTTGATGCTTCTCCCTGCCCTCCATTCTTCCAAGGACTAACTTCTGGCTTAAGCATTTTGTTTTCTTTTTGAGAAACAACTATGGGACATATCTTATGGTAAAAAGAAAAAAGTGAGAGACCTGTAGATATGTAATCCATGAATGACCTCAAACCACCTAGCATCGCATTTGATAGGGCAGTTTGTGCAAATAGAAGAAGAAAAGTCAGCTCATCCCAATCCAAAACCCCATTCATCGAGGGTTTGAAAAAGGTGTTTTTTTGTATGGGCAATTCCTATTAATCATGAGGTAGTCTATGCAAAGGACTACCGGGATGTTTCCCAAACCCTCATGCTTACAAACAATAGACACTGCCCTGGCACACTTGCTATGCACTTTTTCTTTCGTTGAAACTGTGAGGTTCATCTGCATTGGGATGGGAGCACCAAGTTATGTGCCCACTCCCTTCAAACAAAAAAAAAAAAAGTAAAATAATAAAAAAAAACTGAACTCTTGGAGGGATGAAAGAATCCTATCACCTCCTTTGTATATTGACATATTTTTGTACAACCTTCTCTTTGAAAAAATAAATACGTGGGGAAAGATTAAAACAGGTTTGAGGCGACAGATGAAAGAATTTCATTATACAACAACAACTATGAATGTTTCTCCAAACAGTTTTTATACAGCAGGCTGAAAAGTAACAAAAAAAAACTACTGCAAACATGGATCTTAAGTCCCCGTTGTTGTTGAAGGCGGGAGGACATGAGAAGAGCATGAATGGGACATATTGCTGAATAGCACAAGCAAAGACAGATTATCACAATACCACAGATTGACAATGACTGCACCCTCTGTCCTGCATACTCACACTGTGGGAATCAATCAGGATGTGCAGGAATACCCAAGAATGAGTGGAGTTCCTTCAATGAGTCCCCTCAAGACTTGTGAATAGTTGGGAAATGCGGTTGATGGAATTAAAGACGTTCCTAATCTCCATCATCCAACACAGAGCCTTGTATAGATTTCGGATGGAGCTGCAGGACCATCAAATTGGTACTGATATTTTTTGTTAAAACACTATATATCCACTGATTCCCATAAATGCTTTTCATAGCCTCAGTATTTCAAGACTTTGATTAAGTTTAACTTCTTGTTTGTGTTCTCTTTTCAGGATGGTCTTGATCCAAGGACTTCAGGAACCAGAGCATCTCTTCCATCCTTTCTTACCCCTTTCTCTACACCCTTCCCCACCCCCTTACCCCTTCTCTTCACCCTTCCCCACCTTCCCCTTCTTCCAGTTTCCTTTCTTTACCTCCTCCAAAGTTCAAAAGGATGGTTTGGAGCCAATAGAAACGTGTTAGAAGATTGAAAAAAAACCTGATCATTGGCCACAAAGCTGAACCAGATAACCCTGACAAAGTCGAGGGTCCTAGTGTATGTGCTACTATGCACAATCACTCTGAACTACTGTCCCTCCCCTGCCCTCCTCGACTCTTAGTCTTTTCGCTCTCGGGACCTTGGAGGACAACCAGAATCTAGAGTTGGAAGCTCAGATCTATTGGGAAGATGATCACCTCGGCTTTGAGGAACATAACCCTTGGACAAATCGAGGAGATGCTTGAGGACAAAATCCTCGCCGAATAAAAGACATTTGCGTGGGTCTGTGCGACTGGACGTGTCCTGTAATCGGGTGGAACTCTGAAGGAAGTGACCGACCCAACCAAGACCTTGACTGACATACTGCAAAAGGGTCTAGAGAGATGCCCCCTTTATGTGCGGAGATACTGGTTGCCAATGGTGATGGCTCTAATGTCCCAAAACCGATGCCCATGCAACTAGAGCTTGCATTGTAAATCTTCCCGCATACATGTACACACAGACAAACAAACACAATATTTTACATATTTCATAGCCAAGTGAAGCTCCCTCCACACACAGTTTTCACCAAACAGCAATGTTATTGAACCACATTTGACCCAACTGGACAAAAGCGCCATATTAATGTTAAACCCCCAGAAAGCATGTGTATGGTCACTGGGAGGTGATGTGACCATAGATTCTGATTGTTGTAAACATAGTAGAGATCCTTAAATATATCGGCCTAGTCCCACAAAGGTCTTCGCTGCTTCAGTTGACCTCATTAGACCACTAGACATCCACAGGTTACAAACATTAAAAACCCCTTATATATAAACACATACAAATTCCCCACAGACATATGGTTGCAAAGACATACACATACACACCGTCAGACACATAAGATATACACATACTTAAACACCTTTTGACAGGTGGATTCTGTAAATAGTGTAGAAAGTTGTATCCATTTTGTCATTTTTTTTCTTAACATGTCTTTATTTTCCTGATCAACATGCCTTAACTGTACAGCATAACATTGGGTGACGAGAAAGACACAGAAGTGCTGAGGGTAATCCAAGTACATAGTTTAGCGACAAACTATGGTAAGTTCATTAAGGAAGTGGTAAACCCCCTAATACCCCCCAGCCATAGGGCTCGATATAGGAGGGTTACCACTTAGCCTACTAGTATTTACGTACCAAAGTTTGTCACTAAATCAAGTACTTGGAATACCCTCTCGGTGTCTTTGGAAAGCAATTTGGAAACCGAAGTTAGGTCAAGAGTTGTAGTCTCCAGAATGAATCAATGTGGAAGAATTGATTTACGTGTCGGAAGTATTCAACAGTATGGTACCAGAGACAAACACTCAAGACAAGCGGAGCCAATAGTAACAGAGAAAGACAGAGAGAGGGGAAAAAATGACTGTCTCATGATGATGGTTTTGCCTTTTGTTCCTGAAATGAACGACCAGTTTTAAATGCCTACATGTAGCTGAGTTCACAGGCAAGGAGATGTGAGAGCCGGTGTTCTGCTAAGATGAGCTGAGCTGACTGGGAAAGGGTTAGTGTTAGCGTGCTAATATTAGCGTGTTTAAAGTTTAGCTTTGCCCTACAGCCAGGCTGTCCCTCTAACACACACATTTATTAGCGTCTTTATGGATGTGAAATTGCTCAGACAATTGGGTGACTACTTGTTAACTTCATGAACTGCATTATGCAAGCTTTTCTTTACCTTGTAATCGTGGATTCCTTTCCAGTCCTTGTGTGACTTAGAATTGTGGTCTGTGGAAAATGTGCAACATGAAGGTTGCTTTTGGCCCCCAGATTATTGCATGATATTACAGGCTAGCTTTGACAATTTGGTGCTTGGGTGGCATCCATAATATTGGGCTATCGGTGGTTGTCCGCAGAATAATTTTTTTGTCTCAAACTTTGTTTTGGTGGTGTTATACTTAAGTACTATCTCCGATATTGTTCTTATACCTAGTTCAGTATTTCAGAGTGAGAGTAGAGAGCATGGGCCAAAAGCCGAGTTGCATAATGCAGTTTCAAAAGAATACTAGTTTATTTGCTGTCTACCTCAGATTTAGGTAAGAGGATACCCTTCTCTTCTTGGTGCGTGCAATAACCCAGTTTGTTACCGTTAGCATAGCTTAGCATAATTCACCATTAGGTTATACCAGTTGACCTATAGCTCCCTTTTAGCTATAGGCTAGCTATTAGATATCTGGAATACGCCATGTCCAATTAATTATGCTAAGCTAGGCTAACTGTGTCGGACTGGGTTATTGCACACACAGAGAAGTGAAGGGTATGTATCCTCTTATCCAACTTTGGGGTAGATGGCAAATAAACTAGTTTTACAAAATGTTGATGTGTTCCTTTAAAGAACCGCTTCCAAAGTCTGTTATGCATGAAACACAATTGGATAAACCTTCCTAATCATTAGATATATTTACAAAATGTTGGTAAAATGCCAATAATTGTTTGAACATGCAGTAGTTAAGATGGAAATAAACTATTTTGTTTGAAAAAATAAATGTGCAGCCATAAGCTAGAAAAGACATTTTTTTTAATTCTGCTAATGATTGTCACTTGTGGGAAATTTATTTTTGGGAAGGGGAAAAAGTAATTAGGATACATTAATTGTCATTGGATTTTTATTTAGTTGCCTCTTCTTGACCAGTCAGCTCAACCCCTTCTGCTTACATTTTATGAATGTTTTAGTGATAAGAGTTAACAGGAGAAGAACAACCAACGTAAAACTGTACATAGTTTGTTTGTTTGTTTGAAGAGATAAAATGATTAAACAAATACAATAAAAGAGATCTTGATTGAATCCATTTTTGTGTACAGATTTCACCTTTTGGACATCTCTTAAGCATGGAAATAAGATAGAAGATAGCTCATTGGCTACATGTTAATATGCCTCCGGGAGGCATTACAGGTCAACAAGGAGGCGGACATGCCCCCGCCCCCCGGACAATTGCACTACCCTATCCCACCCATAGTGTTCTATTTATTTACAAATGTACATACTGTAATTACACTTACACATAGCCATATTCTACTGCTCTTCATCCTGTACACTTTATTCTTACTACTCTTATAATGTTACTGTTTCTGCACTACAGTGCTACTGTTACCACACTGCACATAGCTGTACATATCTGTCTATATGGTTCATACTGAATATCCATATTTATTAAGTTTTTCTTATAATATATTCTGTTAATATTATCTATAGCCTATCTATATTCTTACTATACTATAATGGTACTGCCACTACATTGCACATATCTGTACATGTTCATGTTCATATTACATAGTAATACTTCACATAATATTTATTCTGCTCTTATAAGGTAACTGCTAATACACTGACTGCACATATTTATATTTTATTTATATCACTCTAAACCAGTGTTACTCATTGCGCGGCTCGCGAGCCACATGCGGCTCGTCAAGCTATTATTGGTGGCTCGCATGCAGCTTTGGCGAGATTTCGCCAAATTTGGTTTTACTCATTTTGAGTAGGCCTAAACTGTTCGCCCAAGGCCATCATCTCTGGCCCCAGCTTGATAAAAACAAAAGTAGGCTCTGATTTAGCCTAGTCTACTGTATGACTTCAACGAGGTGATCTTTAGTTTCGTTCTGCTTACAGTATCTCACTGCCACTTGCAACGCCTTTGAATGCAATCCGCTACCGGCAATGCTACAGCGGACTTACAAGTTGTAATACATTTCATACAGCTGCGTGTATCTTTTACTGTCTATGCGTGTATCACGGAAAGCGCTGTAGGCTATGTGGTAACACAGCCAATATATTTTTTCAGATGTGCTTCATAAACATACAATACTGCACTAAAAACGCAAACATCTGAATTATACTTCTTCCTTCACCCAAATAATTAAGGTGAAAGGAAGTTATTAAGCATTGGCTGTATATATTTAGCTGTTTTGGATGTGTTATTTTTTTGTGGGATATTTATATGTAGAAATGCACATTTGCAAAGGTGAGTTAGTATGTTGTCTTAAAAGTGGCTCTCTTTTTGATTTTGCACTGCCAATGTGGCTCTTGTGAAAAAAATAGTGAGGATCACTGCTCTAAACCATCTTCTGTAATACAACTGTATACTACGGTCTACATTGCACTATATTTCAATGACCATAACACTTCAAAGACCAAGGAGATGGTGGTGGATTTCCGCAGGTCTAAGCCCACTCTGCTACCAGTCTCCATTGATGGGGTCAATGTGAAGGTGGTAAGCACCTACAAGTATCTGGGTCTCCACCTGGACAATAAACTGGACTGGTCAGCCAACACTGATGCACTCTACAAGAAAGGGCAGAGCAGGCTGTACTTCCTGAGGAGGCTGCGGTCCTTCAATGTGTGCAGCAAGCTCCTCAGGATGTTCTACCAGTCTGTTGTTGCCAGCGTCCTCTTCTATGCAGTGGTATGCTGGGGAGGAAGCACAAAGAAGAAGGATGCGGGGCGATTTGACAGGCTGGTAAGGAAAGCTGGCTCTGTAGTGGGAGCTGAACTGGAGTGCATCACTTCAATATCTGACAAAAGGACCCTGAACAAACTGATCAACATCTTGGACAATGAGTGTCACCCACTCCACAGCACTATTGTTAAGCAGAAGAGCCTGATCAGCTGGAGACTTCGCTCACTGCCTTGCACAACAGACCAGTGTTGTGCGTGAATGAGTTCAAAAGAACGCGTTCATTGAAGACGCTCATTTTTTCGTGAACGTTGAACTGAACGCAACACATTTTTTAATAAAGAACTTGAACGTGAATTAGTTCACATTATGTGTCATGAACGGCAGACATCACTGTAAATGAGCGTTGGAATTTGTTTTCCATTGAAAACTGAGTGACATCTGTTTTCTCTTTTGAAACATAGCGAGAAAAGTTCCTCCCTCCTGTATTCTCGCTGGTGCCGCTTAAATCATGTATCACCAGACAGAAATGGTTTTGACATTGTGTCGCAAGCATTCGCGGGCAACGTAGTGTCCGGCTGAGAATAGTTGAATAGCATACTGGCTTCCGCACAACGTTACCCGTGATGAATTGCAGCAGAGCGGGGTAGGCATAGCAACGCCGCGTAGCAGGCAACGACGAGAGCGCTGCAAGTTTCATCACCTGGTAAGAAACCCACAATTGCAGTGTCATGAGCAAATGTAATGAGCAACTTCAAAGAACGTATGGACCCTTTCAAGAGAGTTCCATTATCAGCATCATATTTGGCCCCACAAGACTTCCTTTTCAACATTCCATATGTTATCTTAATGCAGAGGAAGTAGATTGGGGCCCAAATAGAACGTTCAAGCATTGTTTTTGTTTTTATTGTTGAAAGGGTCTATAGTGATTTCTAGCTCGTAGTGTGAAAAAAAGTATTTATTTGAATATCTCACGAAAAAAGTCAAATGAACTGAACTTTGAACTAGTTCAGAATTAAAATTGTGAACTTTGAACGTGAACTGTTCACTTTAAGCATGTATGAACTGAACTTGAACTAGTTCAGAAAAGCTGTGAACTGGCACAACACTGCAACAGACAGACTGAGGAAGTCATTTGTGCCCATGGGCCATTGAACTGTTCAATGCTTCACTTAAGAGGAGAGATAGACTTCTCTGCATAGTCTGTCTGCCTCTTCACCCCCTCCATGTTTGGATACATGTTTGGTCTTTCTGCCTCACTGTTTGCGTGCTATATTAGCTCATTAGCACATATGCATAACCTCTCCCTCCATGCCACACTTATACCTTTTCTTAAAATAGTTATATGTATAGATATATAGACTTTATTCTTGCACTGTTGGACTTACTCATTTGCACTATCACCATGACACTCACTCACACAGAGCACCTTACCTTACTATGCACAGAGAATCACAGGCTCAGTCCCTGCCTCAGTCATTGCAAGCGCCTCTTGATTGATTAATCACCACTATGTGGATACTGTTTTTAGAATTTATTTAGATTAAGTCTTAGTATAATTTGTATTTTAGTATATTTAGTATATTCTTTATCTTCTACTGTCTTTATTGCTTAGTTTTATTTTTATATTATATACTTTTAATTACTTTTTCTGCTGTTAGTGAATGTGTGTGTGTGTTGTCTGTATACTGAGACCTTGAATTTCCCCTGGGGATCAATAAAGTATCTATCTATCTATCTATCTATCTATCTATCTATTTCTTGTCCTGTCTATGCACTGTCTATACTTTGACTTAACCTTGACCTATATCACATTGGACTCAGACCCGGCGTTAGGGGAGAGGCAAAAGGGGGGCGGTGCCCCCTCCATTGTGACCACCACCATTAGGGGTTTGCACGGCGTGTCATCAGATCTGGACATCGCCATATTGGAGATATTCGCCTCATTAGAAAGCATTAGGCACTGAAGTAAATCCCTAACTTTGTCAAGGAAAATGGTTAATTATTGCCGTGTTTTAGGTTGTACCAATAGGTCAGACTGAGAAAAACATCTGGTGTAGGTATCGACTTCCAAAAGTTATTAAAAAACCAGAAGTTCCAGAAGTTATCAGAGGAAGTGGGGCGCTTGTGGTGATCGTCTCCCTCACCCAACTCATATGGATCTGCGCTGCCAATAATCCGTAATTTCTCGAAATATCGCGCCTTTTCTTGTGGTCCAAGTCCTGCCCTATATGCCTTTGCATCTTAGACGCAATTTGATGAGCTTTTCTGTTGTTTAGACACGCTACAATCACGTAAGATATCCAAAGTGCATAATACTCCATTGTACTTCATTCACTGAGTATTCACCCCTTGCAAGTGACGTCACGTTTTGTTCGCGCCACAGCAAAATAGCCTAGTGGACGGCAAGAACACGAATCAAATCAATGGGTTGTAATGGGACATATCGCACAGCTAGGAGATTATAGTGAGATTTAACCGTAGTAATGCCCTTCCACGACTGTTGGCTTATTGTTTGGAATACAACAACATCCCATGTTCTTGCATAGATATATTTTGGTTTGTTTTCTTTGTGTTTCGGGAGTATTTCAACCACAATTGCATGCTTATCTCCTCAGTGTATGAAGCACAGCAGCGGTTGCTATAGCAACCATAGACTCTGAACAGGGCGGACAGATAGCACTTAGGCAAAGTCTTTGGCAAGATCTGAATGTAAACAGATAATACCGTTCAAGTTTTTTTTTTTTAATTTCCAATTTCTTTCCATTCTTTAACTTAAGACATGTAAGTAAGTTTATTCGCTGGGCAACGTACAAACTGACGAGTTACATTAGCCCTAGCACTATGAGCTACGATAAAAGTTTCATGTTCTGATATGACATTCTTAACGTTTTGACTATGTTACAACTGATAAAAGCAAGACAAATAAAGTAACCAAATCGCTTTGCAATATTTTAGTCCAGAAATACTTATGGGTGTTCATTTATCATAATGTTAATTACAGTAGCCTAACGTAACGTTATCTCCCCTTGCTGTTACCACCAGTTTTAATAACTGTACATTTGCGATCATGACCCATTTCATCTAACAACACCACTGGCATCTTCTTTGACTATCAGACCCCAAACAGCAATACATTGAACTACAAAGATGTTATAGTAATGGTGTTCAGTTCATCATAATCTTTAATCCGTCTCCCATCTTTTTGCCGTCCAGCATGGAGCCGTCACGTGACTGCAAGGGGTGAATGCCAATAAGGCCGCGCGTGCTGGGTTACCATAGTTACCGGCCAGAACGTGACGTCGGTACGTTTCTATTTTGTTGTTATTTCACGTAGATGTAGTCTTCTTTCGTTATTTAGGCTACATGCAGCGGCATAAAACTCACACAGCCAACTCCTTGCCCTGGTCTCACACACACACAACGGAGACTCCCCCGTGGCCTAGGCAAGCCTCATTAGCGGAGGGAGCGGAGGTGTGGTCGCTCCGGTCCCACGGCTGCCACGACCGCAACCACCTTTGGCCAAATCTTGCTGAATTGTTATAAACATGCTTATTTGTACAGATTGCTGCTACTAAGATGCCGCTGGTCTAGTGCGCTCACAAATGGAGCTCGTCATGCTTATGCTGTAAATTAAATAGCCCGCAACAGACACTCTCCCTATCATGCTACACTGTCGGTTTAAATGCAAACTGATGCCACAACTGGTCTGGGTTTGCTGAAGTAACCTAGGCTACAGGCTGCATTTATTACAGAAAATCAAGCAACATGGCAAGTAGGCCTGTCTAGAGACCGGAGTTTCCCGCACAACAGCTGTCACTAATTCACATCGTCGTATGGCTGCGGCGATGCACAGACTAAACGGTAAAAAAGTTATGATAGCCTACTGGCAGCTTCTACCCTTTTGGATGTGTTGTAGGCCTAGGTGCAGTTAGCCTAGTTGTTAGCGATTGACCAGGTTGCTTTTTGAAATGAAATGCGTTTGTTAGGCTAGCCGATTGTAAAAATAGGGAAATTAAAGTACGTGCTGTGCCTATACATTACACAAACAATATTAAATCGCGGAGATAACATTTGTTAGACAGGCAAAGCTGTCAGCAACATGCATAAGAGCCTTAATAATGTATAATGTAAGAGCACAGCTGGGTCTCGCGGACACTCGTGGTAACAATTAATTCAACTGTGACATGAAATGTTTTCTCTGCACCCCCATTTCCCCTTGGTAATCGCAAATGCCCCCTCAGTCAATGTACTCTGCAGCCGGGTCTGATTGCACTTTTCAGCTTTTTTTGCACTTCTGGTTATAGACACAAACCACATTTCGTTGTCTTTGTACTTGTACTCTGCACAATGACAATAAAGGGCAATCCAAGAAAATCTAATCTTAATCTAATACAATTAAAAATTAAAATTTGTGAAGGCCTACTAGTATAAAATAAAAAAAATAAAAAATACAGGGTGTCCCATTTGAACCATAATGGGCTGCAGTCATGGCCTACAATGGAAAAGCAGGCTAAATTAAAAACAAAATCTATATGAAACAAATAGTCAAATGAAAATGGGCTCAACTTCTTAGCAGAGAATGTCTAATAAGGAGGCATCATAGACTGTATAGAACATAATACAGTCTATGGGAGGCATAGTGCTATAGCAGTATAGGTATAGTACCAGACATACCTCCTAACTATATGTGACCGCCGAAATATGGACAAAATATGACCACCGCCCAGTCCAGCACATGTTTTCCACAAAAATAAGTCATGCTGAAAGGCATATATGATTCTGTCTGAACTGTCTCACTGAATTGCATTATGCACACCCAATTCTCACTGGTATCTGCTAGACAACAAGTACCAAAACATGATTAGTTCATAGATTTCACATATAAAATACATTTTATACAATCCCACACTCCCATCTTGCCTGTTCATAATTCTGAGAAATTCTTGAATTGTGTGCATGTGTGCGTGAACATGTTTATGTTTATGTGGGTGGGTGGGTGTGCGTGCGTGCATGTGGATGTGCTTGTGTGTTTGCCTGTTTATGTGCCTGTGTGTGTGCATGTGCATGCATGTGTATATATGTCTACTGTGTGAGTATGTGTCATACGTAGGATTACTGTGAATGTATGTGTGTGCGTGTGTATCTGTTTATGCACATGTGTGCACATGGAATGGGTTTACATGACCCCTGGAGGCATACATACGCAAAAAATTGGTCATCCTAGGCCCTACGGTTCTCAAGATATTCACAGAAAGCTGTGTCTGCCCTACCCTCCTTTCGGGGGGTCCAGTCCAGCGGGGGGCTACAGATCAAAATGAAAAATGATGGTTCCATGCTATCCATGTGGGGTTACATGCCCACCAAGTTTCGTGTACCCCGGTCTTTCAGTGTCCCAGAAATCCTTGTTGGTGTACGGTCACTAAAATGTACACATAAATTATTTTATTGTAAGGCCCCCCATGAACGAAAGTCCACGAAACTTGGCATGCATTCGGAGGGTGTCATAATGATCCTACTTTTTCAATTTTGTGCAGATTTGACCATGTCAGCCAGAGATATTGTGATGAAAACACCTAATGTTTTGCTTTTTAATTTTTAACTAGGTGGCGCTATACATGAAATAAGTGGTAATGGGATAGGTTGACATGCCCCCTTAAGACCAACATACAAAAAAAAAGGTGGACCTCCTAGGCCCTACGGTTCTCGAGATATTCACAGAAAACTGTCTCCGGCCACCTACAGGCCAGTTGGTGTATAGTAAAATAAACTAGAAAAGCATTGCCTGAAGGAAATACAGTGCATGAAAATGCAAAAAATATTATGTAAAATATCATACAGAGTAAAATCAAACTATATTGGTTGCTAGGTAGATGAGGTTTAATATAGTTGGAATGACTGAACAGTTAAATAAGTGGATAGTTTATATAGTTAAATGATTTGCTTGGTAGATAAGGTTTAATATAGTTGTAATGATTGAACGGTTAAATAGGTGGATAATTTAAATGGTTAAATTATTTAGGTAGATAATTGACGATAACTGACAGTTGGAATGGCTCTAATGTTTGCTAGCAGTTATGTTAACTATGTTATCAAAGATAATAATGTTAACCAAGTTACTTAACTTAGTTAACTTAGCTAATGTTTTCATTTTTAGCAGTTATGCTAACTAGCATGTTAGCAATGCTAACATGTTAACTATGTTAACCATGTGACTTAGCTAACCTAGCTAATCATTTTTAGTAGGTATGCAAACTATGCTAACTAGCATATTAACATGTTAAGTATGTTTACCATGTGACTTATATCATATCATATATCATCAGCTAATCATTTTTAGTAGGCATGCTAACTATGTTAACTAACCTAGCTAATCATTTTTAACAGTTATGCTAACTATGTTAACCATGTTACTTAGCTAACTTAGCTAATCATTTTTAGCTGTTTTGCTAAAAAATGCTAACATGTTAGCATGCTAACTATGTTAACCATGTTACTTAGCTAAACATTTTTAGCAGTTATGCTAACTATGCTAACTAGCATGCTAACATGTTAATTATGCTAACCATGTTACTTGGCTAACTTAGCTAATTATTTTTAGAAGTTTTGCTAAAGATGTTAACTAGCATGTTAACATGTTAAAACCATGTTAAATCCTTTTTTAGCGGTTTTCTTTAAACATCTTGGCTCCATCTTGTAGCTACAGTGGGTAGGAGTCATAGTTGATGACAAGTAACAGTTACAATGGCTAAACAGTTAAAAAGTTCAGTAGTTTAAAGGGTTAAATTGTTTAACAGTGAAATATTGTAGTGAGGACTTTTATTTTGAAACAGTTTTTGGCAGAGGAAGTAGTTGAACAGGGTGTGTAGTCTTAATAGAGCCAGTTTGTATGCTTAAAGCCTGAGACTGGCAGTTGATGCAGGTGGCCCAAACACCTGCCATAGGATTCTAATTGCTTAACGGCTCTATTGTGATGTCATCAGCCCATGTTAAGTCTATGGGGAAATTTTGAACAGTTTTTAATTAATAGTTTAAAAAGTATAAAAGTTACAAAGATGAAAATACATAGCACTCTTGTAAGACCTAAGTAACATAGTTTGAATGAAGTTTCTACGTTAAACGGTTAAAGCTGCATTAAACGCGTTAGAAGAAGAACTAGAGAATGTAATTCCAGGGAATTACGAGTGCATGAAAATGAAGCTAGGACAGACATAGCATAGCTTAATAAAAGTTGATAGGTTAGAAGTAGACAGTATAAAAGTTGAATGTAGATAGTTTAAAAGTTGTTAATAGACATATAGTTTAATGGATGTTGATTCACATAGTTTCATGAATGTTGAAAGTCTAAAAATGAAATGTAGATAGTTTAAACGTTGTTGATAGACTGATAGTTTAATGCATATTGATAGACAAATAGTTTAAAGGCTCTATATAGGTAGATAGTTGAGGATAACGGACAGTTGGAATGGCTCTAATGTTTGCTAGCAGTTATGCTAACTATGTTAACAACGTTAATTATGCTAACAAAGTTACTTACCTAACTTAGCTCATGTTTTCTAGCAGTTTTGCAGAAAATGCTAACATGCTAACTATGTTAACCATGTGACTTAGCTAACTTATATAATCATTTTTAGCAGTTATGCTAAAATATTAACTATGCTAACTATGCTAACCATGTGACTCAGCTAATCATTTTTAGCAGTTATGTTAAAATGCTAATTATGCTAATTGGCTAACTAGTTAGTGAGCACTTTTATTTTGAAATAGTTGAAGGCAGAGGATACAGTTGATGGGAGTCATAGTTGACTGACAGTTACAACAGTTGAACAGTTGAACAGTTGACAGTAGTTGAACAGTTAAAAAGTGGGATAGTTTAAAGGGACTTTTATTTTGAAACAGTTGTGGGCACAGGAAGCAGTTGAACAGGATCTGTAGTCTTAATACACCCATATTGTATGCTTAAAGACTGAGACAGCCTGAGACAGTGGCTGCAGGTGGCCTGAACACCTGGCATAGGATTCTAATTGCTATTGTGATGTCATAATCCAATGTTAAGTCTATGGGGAAATTTTAGTAGTTTTTAATTAATAGTTTAAAAGTATAAAAGTTACAAAAGTTGAAAAAATACATAGCTGAAGTCACATAAAGTAAGATCTCACAACACAGTTTGAATGAAGTTTCTACGTTAAACAGTTGAAGCTGTATTAAACGCACAAAAAGCGTTAGAAGAATAATAATAACTAGAAAAGCATTTCCTGAAGGAAATATAGTGCATGAAAATGCAAAAATATGATGTAAAATATCATACAGAGTAAAACAAACTATATTGGTTGCTAGGTAGATGAGGTTTAATATAGTTGGAATGACTGAACAGTTAAATAAGTGGATAGTTTAAATGGTTAAATTATTTAGGTAGATAGTTGACGATAACTGACACTTGGAATGGCTTTAATGTTTGCTAGCAGTTATGCTAACTATGTTAACAAAGATAATAATGTTAACCAAGTATGCTTAACTAGCATCTTAACAATGTTAAAATCTTAAAGTATCTCTAACCATGTGACTTAGCTAACTTAGCTAATCATTTTTTAGCAGTTTTGCTTTAAAATGCTAACTAACATGCTAACTTTACTTAACCATGTGACTTAGCTTAACTTAGCTAATCATTATAAAGTAGTTTTCTTTTAAAATCTTAACTAGCATTTAACATGCTAGCATCTTAACTATCTTAACCATGTGACTTAGCTAACTTAGCTAATCATTTTAGCAGTTTTGCTAAAAAATGCTTGTAAGATCTTGCATGCTAACTATGCTAACCATATGACTTAGCTAACAACTAATCATTTTTTTAGCAGTTTTTCTAAAAATGCTTGGCTAAGCGTCTTAACATCTTTGCATCTTTAACTATAACCATGTTACTTAGCTTTAGCTTAGCTAACTAGCTACAGTGGGTAGGAGTCATAGTTGATGACAAGTAACAGTTACAATGGCTAAACAGTTAAAAAGTTCAGTAGTTTAAAGGGTTAAATTGTTTAACAGTGAAATATTGTAGTGAGGACTTTTATTTTGAAACAGTTTTTGGCAGAGGAAGTAGTTGAACAGGGTGTGTAGTCTTAATAGAGCCAGTTTGTATGCTTAAAGCCTGAGACTGGCAGTTGATGCAGGTGGCCCAAACACCTGCCATAGGATTCTAATTGCTTAACGGCTCTATTGTGATGTCATCAGCCCATGTTAAGTCTATGGGGAAATTTTGAACAGTTTTTAATTAATAGTTTAAAAAGTATAAAAGTTACAAAGATGAAAAATACATAGCACTCTTGTCCTAAGTAAGACCTACGTAACATAGTTTGAATGAAGTTTCTACGTTAAACGGTTAAAGCTGCATTAAACGCGTTAGAAGAAGAACTAGAGAATGTAATTCCAGGGAATTACGAGTGCATGAAAATGAAGCTAGGACAGACATAGCATAGCTTAATAAAAGTTGATAGGTTAGAAGTAGACAGTATAAAAGTTGAATGTAGATAGTTTAAAAGTTGTTAATAGACATATAGTTTAATGGATGTTGATTCACATAGTTTCATGAATGTTGAAAGTCTAAAAATGAAATGTAGATAGTTTAAACGTTGTTGATAGACTGATAGTTTAATGCATATTGATAGACAAATAGTTTAAAGGCTCTATATAGGTAGATAGTTGAGGATAACGGACAGTTGGAATGGCTCTAATGTTTGCTAGCAGTTATGCTAACTATGTTAACAACGTTAATTATGCTAACAAAGTTACTTACCTAACTTAGCTCATGTTTTCTAGCAGTTTTGCAGAAAATGCTAACATGCTAACTATGTTAACCATGTGACTTAGCTAACTTATATAATCATTTTTAGCAGTTATGCTAAAATATTAACTATGCTAACTATGCTAACCATGTGACTCAGCTAATCATTTTTAGCAGTTATGTTAAAATGCTAATTATGCTAATTGGCTAACTAGTTAGTGAGCACTTTTATTTTGAAATAGTTGAAGGCAGAGGATACAGTTGATGGGAGTCATAGTTGACTGACAGTTACAACAGTTGAACAGTTGAACAGTTGACAGTAGTTGAACAGTTAAAAAAATGGGATAGTTTAAAGGGACTTTTATTTTGAAACAGTTGTGGGCACAGGAAGCAGTTGAACAGGATCTGTAGTCTTAATACACCCATATTGTATGCTTAAAGACTGAGACAGCCTGAGACAGTGGCTGCAGGTGGCCTGAACACCTGGCATAGGATTCTAATTGCTATTGTGATGTCATAATCCAATGTTAAGTCTATGGGGAAATTTTTAGTAGTTTTAATTAATAGTTTAAAAAGTATAAAAGTTACAAAGTTGAAAAATACATAGCTGAAGTCACATAAGTAAGATCTACGCAACACAGTTTGAATGAAGTTTCTACGTTAAACAGTTGAAGCTGTATTAAACGCACAAAAAGCGTTAGAAGAATAATAATAACTAGAAAAGCATTTCCTGAAGGAAATATAGTGCATGAAAAAATGCAAAAATATGATGTAAAATATCATACAGAGTAAAACAAAACTATATTGGTTTGCTAGGTAGATGAGGTTTAATATAGTTGGAATGACTGAACAGTTAAATAAGTGGATAGTTTAAATGGTTAAATTATTTAGGTAGATAGTTGACTGATAACTGACACTTGGAATGGCTTTAATGTTTGCTAGCAGTTATGCTAACTATGTTAACAAAGATAATAATGTTAACCAAGTATGCTAACTAGCATGCTAACAATGTTAAAATCTTGAAGTATCTTAACCATGTGACTTAGCTAACTTAGCTAATCATTTTTTAGCAGTTTTGCTTAAAAAATCTTGTTAGCTAGCATGCTAACTTTACTAACCATGTGACTTAGCTAACTTAGCTAATCATTATAAGTAGTTTTGCTAAAAATGCTTGTAGCATCTTAACATGCTAGCATCTTAACTATCTAACCATGTGACTTAGCTAACTTAGCTAATCATTTTTTAGCAGTTTTCTTTAAAAATCTTGTAGCATCTTAGCATGCTAAACTATGTAACCATATGGACTTAGCTAACTTAACTAATCATTTTTTTAGCAGTTTTGCTAAAATGCTTAACTAGCGTGCTAACATCTTTAGCATGCTAACTATCTTAACCATGTTATTTAGCTAACTTAGCTAACTAGCTACAGTGGGTAGGAGTCATAGTTGATGACAAGTAACAGTTACAATGGCTAAACAGTTAAAAAGTTCAGTAGTTTAAAGGGTTAAATTGTTTAACAGTGAAATATTGTAGTGAGGACTTTTATTTTGAAACAGTTTTGGCAGAGGAAGTAGTTGAACAGGGTGTGTAGTCTTAATAGAGCCAGTTTGTATGCTTAAAAGCCTGAGACTGGCAGTTGATGCAGGTATTTAAACACCTGCCATAGGATTCTAATTGCTTAACGGCTCTATTGTGATGTCATCAGCCCATGTTAAGTCTATATGGGAAATTTTGAACAGTTTTTAATTAATAGTTTAAAAGTATAAAAGTTACAAAGATGAAAAATACATAGCACTCTTGTCCTAAGTAAGACCTCATTAACATAGTTTGAATGAAGTTTCTACGTTAAACGGTTAAAAGCTGCATTAAACGTTAGAAGAAGAACTAGAGAATGTAATTCCAGGGAATTACGAGTGCATGAAAATGAAGCTAGGACAGACATAGCATAGCTTAATAAAAGTTGATAGGTTAGAAGTAGACAGTATAAAAGTTGAATGTAGATAGTTTAAAAGTTGTTAATAGACATATAGTTTAATGGATGTTGATTCACATAGTTTCATGAATGTTGAAAGTCTAAAAATGAAATGTAGATAGTTTAAACGTTGTTGATAGACTGATAGTTTAATGCATATTGATAGACAAATAGTTTAAAGGCTCTATATAGGTAGATAGTTGAGGATAAGCGGACAGTTGGAATGGCTCTAATGTTTGCTATAAGCAGTTATGCTAACTATGTTAACAACGTTAATTATGCTAACAAAGTTACTTACCTAACTTAGCTCATGTTTTCTAGCAGTTTTGCAGAAAATGCTAACATGCTAACTATGTTAACCATGTGACTTAGCTAACTTATATAATCATTTTTAGCAGTTATGCTAAAATATTAACTATGCTAACTATCTTAACCATGTGACTCAGCTAATCATTTTTTTAGCAGTTATGTTAAAATGCTAATTATCTTAATTGGCTAACTAGTTAGTGAGCACTTTTATTTTGAAATAGTTGAAGGCAGAGGATACAGTTGATGGGAGTCATAGTTGACTGACAGTTACAACAGTTGAACAGTTGAACAGTTGACAGTAGTTGAACAGTTAAAAAAGTGGGATAGTTTAAAAGGGACTTTATTTTGAAACAGTTGTGGGCACAGGAAGCAGTTGAACAGGATCTGTAGTCTTAATACACCCATATTGTATGCTTAAAGACTGAGACAGCCTGAGACAGTGGCTGCAGGTGGCCTGAACACCTGGCATAGGATTCTAATTGCTATTGTGATGTCATAATCAATGTTAAGTCTATGGGGGAAATTTTAGTAGTTTTAATTAATAGTTTAAAAAAAGTATAAAAAGTTACAAAGTTGAAAAATACATAGCTGAAGTCACATAAGTAAAGATCTACTAACACAGTTTGAATGAAGTTTCTCGTTAAACAGTTGAAGCTGTATTAAGCGCTTTAAAAGCGTTAGAAGAATAATAATAACTAGAAAAGCATTTCCTGAAGGAAATATAGTGCATGAAAATGCAAAAATATGATGTAAAATATCATACAGAGTAAAAAAAAACTATATTGGTTGCTAGGTAGATGAGGTTTAATATAGTTGGAATGACTGAACAGTTAAATAAGTGGATAGTTTAAATGGTTAAATTATTTAGGTAGATAGTTGACGATAACTGACACTTGGAATGGCTTTAATGTTTGCTAGCAGTTATGCTAACTATGTTAACAAAGATAATAATGTTAACCAAGTATGCTAACTAGCATCTTAACAATGTTAAAATCTTAAGTATCTTAACCATGTGACTTAGCTAACTTAGCTAATCATTTTTTTAGCAGTTTTTTCTTAAAAAATCTTGGCTAGCTAGCATGCTAACTTTACTTAACCATGTGACTTAGCTAACTTAGCTAATCATTATAAGTAGTTTTGCTAAAAATGCTAACTAGCGTCTTAACATCTTTAGCATCTTAACCTATCTTAACCATGTGACTTAGCTAACTTAGCTAATCATTTTTTAGCAGTTTTGCTTTAAAAATCTTAACTAGCATCTTAGCATGCTAACTATCTTAACCATATGACTTTAGCTAACTTAACTAATCATTTTAGCAGTTTTTCGTAAAAATGCTAACTAGCGATCTTAACATGCTTTATACTAACTATCTTAACCATGTTACTTAGCTAACTTAGCTAACTAGCTACAGTGGGTAGGAGTCATAGTTGATGACAAATGTAACAGTTACAATGGCTAAACAGTTAAAAGTTCAGTAGTTTAAAGGGTTAAATTGTTTAACAGTGAAATATTGTAGTGAGGACTTTTATTTTGAAACAGTTTTTGGCAGAGGAAGTAGTTGAACAGGGTGTGTAGTCTTAATAGAGCCAGTTTGTATGCTTAAAGCCTGAGACTGGCAGTTGATGCAGGTGGCCCAAACACCTGCCATAGGATTCTAATTGCTTAACGGCTCTATTGTGATGTCATCAGCCCATGTTAAGTCTATGGGGAAATTTTGAACAGTTTTTTAATTAATAGTTTAAAAGTATAAAAGTTACAAAGATGAAAAAATACATAGCACTCTTGTCCTAAGTAAGACCTCACATTAACATAGTTTGAATGAAGTTTCTCGTTAAGCGGTTAAAGCTGCATTAAGCGCGTTAGAAGAAAAAACTAGAGAATGTAATTCCAGGGAATTACGAGTGCATGAAAATGAAGCTAGGACAGACATAGCATAGCTTAATAAAGTTGATAGGTTAAAGTAGACAGTATAAAAGTTGAATGTAGATAGTTTAAAAGTTGTTAATAGACATATAGTTTAATGGATGTTGATTCACATAGTTTCATGAATGTTGAAAGTCTAAAAATGAAATGTAGATAGTTTTAAGCGTTGTTGATAGACTGATAGTTTAATGCATATTGATAGACAAATAGTTTAAAGGCTCTATATAGGTAGATAGTTGAGGATAACGGACAGTTGGAATGGCTCTAATGTTTGCTAGCAGTTATCTTGGCCTATGTTAACAACGTTAATTATGCTAACAAAGTTACTTACCTAACTTAGCTCATGTTTTCTAGCAGTTTTGCTGAAAATGCTAACATCTTAACTATGTTAACCATGTGACTTAGCTGATATAATCATTTTAGCAGTTATGCTAAAATATTAACTATCTTAACTATCTTAACCATGTGACTCAGCTAATCATTTTTTAGCAGTTATGTTAAAATGCTAATTATGCTAATTGGCTAACTAGTTAGTGAGCACTTTTATTTTGAAATAGTTGAAGGCAGAGGATACAGTTGATGGGAGTCATAGTTGACTGACAGTTACAACAGTTGAACAGTTGAACAGTTGACAGTAGTTGAACAGTTAAAAAATTGGGATAGTTTAAAGGGACTTTTATTTTGAAACAGTTGTGGGCACAGGAAGCAGTTGAACAGGATCTGTAGTCTTAATACACCCATATTGTATGCTTAAAGACTGGGGACAGCCTGAGACAGTGGCTGCAGGTGGCCTGAACACCTGGCATAGGATTCTAATTGCTATTGTGATGTCATAATCCAATGTTAAGTCTATGGGGGAAATTTTAGTAGTTTTTAATTAATAGTTTAAAAAGTATAAAAGTTACAAAGTTGAAAAATACATAGCTGAAGTCACATAAGTAAGATCCTATAACACAGTTTGAATGAAGTTTCTCGTTAAACAGTTGAAGCTGTATTAAGCACAAAAGCGTTAGAAGAATAATAATAACTAGAAAAGCATTTCCTGAAGGAAATATAGTGCATGAAAATGCAAAATATGATGTAAATATCATACAGGTAAAACAAACTATATTGGTTGCTAGGTAGATGAGGTTTAATATAGTTGGAATGACTGAACAGTTAAATAAGTGGATAGTTTAAATGGTTAAATTATTTAGGTAGATAGTTGTGATAACTTGACACTTGGAATGGCTTTAATGTTTGCTAGCAGTTATCTTAACTATGTTAACAAAGATAATAATGTTAACCAAGTATCTAACTAGCATCTTAACAATGTTAAAATCTTTAGTATCTTGCCATGTGACTTAGGCAACTTAGCTAATCATTTTAGCAGTTTGCTAAAAATCTTAACTAAATTTAGCATCTTTAACTTTACTTAACCATGTGACTTAGCTAACAGCTAATCATTATAAGTAGTTTTGCTTAAAAAATCTTGTAGCGTCTTTAACATCTTAGCATCTTTAACTATCTTAACCATGTGACTTAGTAACTTAGCTAATCATTTTTAGCAGTTTCTTCAAAATCTTAACTAACATCTTTAGCATGCTAACTATACTAACCATATGACTTAGCTAACCTTCATCATTTTAGCAGTTTTCTTTAAAAATCTTAATCAAGCGTCTTAACATCTTTAGCATCTTAACTATCTTAACCATGTTACTTAGCTAACTAGCTACAGTGGGTAGGAGTCATAGTTGATGACAAGTAACAGTTACAATGGCTAAACAGTTAAAAGTTCAGTAGTTTAAAAGGGTTAAATTGTTTAACAGTGAAATATTGTAGTGAGGACTTTTATTTTGAAACAGTTTTTTGGCAGAGGAAGTAGTTGAACAGGGTGTGTAGTCTTAATAGAGCCAGTTTGTATGCTTAAAGCCTGAGACTGGCAGTTGATGCAGGTGGCCCAAACACCTGCCATAGGATTCTAATTGCTTAACGGCTCTATTGTGATGTCATCAGCCCATGTTAAGTCTATGGGGAAATTTTGAACAGTTTTAATTAATAGTTTAAAAAGTATAAAAAGTTACAAAGATGAAAAATACATAGCACTCTTGTCCTAAGTAAGACCTACGTAACATAGTTTGAATGAAGTTTCTCGTTAAGCGGTTAAAGCTGCATTAAGCGGCGTTAGAAGAAGAACTAGAGAATGTAATTCCAGGGAATTACGAGTGCATGAAAATGAAGCTAGGACAGACATAGCATAGCTTAATAAAAGTTGATAGGTTAGAAGTAGACAGTATAAGAAGTTGAATGTAGATAGTTTAAAGTTGTTAATAGACATATAGTTTAATGGATGTTGATTCACATAGTTTCATGAATGTTGAAAGTCTAAAAATGAAATGTAGATAGTTTAAACGTTGTTGATAGACTGATAGTTTAATGCATATTGATAGACAAATAGTTTAAAAGGCTCTATATAGGTAGATAGTTGAGGATAGCGGACAGTTGGAATGGCTCTAATGTTTGCTAGCAGTTATCTTTAACTATGTTAACAACGTTATTATGCTAACAAAGTTACTTACCTAACTTAGCTCATGTTTTCTAGCAGTTTTGCGAGAAAATGCTAACATCTTAACTATGTTAACCATGTGACTTAGCTAACTTATATAATCATTTTTAGCAGTTATGCTAAAATATTAACTATCTTAACTATCTTAACCATGTGACTCAGCTAATCATTTTTTTTAGCAGTTATGTTAAAATACTAATTATCTTAATGGCTAACTAGTTAGTGAGCACTTTTATTTTTTGAAATAGTTGAAGGCAGAGGATACAGTTGATGGGAGTCATAGTTGACCCCGGCAGTTACAACAGTTGAACAGTTGAACAGTTGACAGTAGTTGAACAGTTAAAAGTGGGATAGTTTAAAGGGACTTTTTTATTTTTGAAACAGTTGTGGGCACAGGAAGCAGTTGAACAGGATCTGTGGTCCTTAACCACACCCATGTTATGCTTAAAGACTGAGAGACAGCCTGAGACAGTGGCTGCAGGTGGCCTGAACACCTGGCATAGGATTCTAATTGCTATTGTGATGTCATAATCCAATGTTAAGTCTATGGGGAAATTTTAGTAGTTTTTAATTAATAGTTTAAAAAGTATAAAAGTTACAAAGTTGAAAAAATACATAGCTGAAGTCACATAGTAAGATCCTACATAACACAGTTTGAATGAAGTTTTCTCGTTAAACAGTTGAAGCTGTATTAAACGCACAAAAAGCGTTAGAAGAATAATAATAACTAGAAAAGCATTTCCTGAAGGAAATATAGTGCATGAAAATGCAAAAAATATGATGTAAAATATCATACAGAGTAAAAAACAAACTATATTTGGTTGCTAGGTAGATGAGGTTTAATATGGTTGGAATGACTGAACAGTTAAATAAGTGGATAGTTTAAATGGTTAAATTATTTAGGTAGATAGTTGGCGATAACTGACACTTGGAATGGCTTTAATGTTTGCTACTTGGTTATCTTAACTATGTTAACAAAGATAATAATGTTAACCAAGTATGCTAACTAGCATCTTGGCACAATGTTAAAATCTTGAAATTATCTTAACATGTGACTTAGCTAACTTAGCCCTAATCATTTTTAGTTGTTTTCTTTAAAAAAATCTTGTCAAATAACATGCTAACTTTACTAACCATGTGACTTAGCTAACTTAGCTAATCATTATAAGTAGTTTTGCTAAAATCTTAACTAGCGTCTTTAACATCTTAGCATCTTTAACTATCTTGTCATGTGTGACTTAGCTAACAGCTAATCGTTTTTAGCAGTTTTCTTTAAAAAATCTTGTAGCAAGATGCTAACTATGCTAACTATCTTAACCATATGACTTAGCTAAATAATCATTTTAGCAGTTTTCTAAAAAATCTTAACTAAGCTTGGCTTAACATGCAGCATCTTTACTATCTTAACTCATGTTCTTAGCTAACTTAGCTAACTGGCTACAGTGGGTAGGAGTCATAGTTGATGACAAGTAACAATTACAATGGCTGAACAGTTAAAAAGTTCAGTAGTTTAAAGCGTTAAATTGTTTAACAGTGAAATATTGTAGTGAGGACTTTTTTATTTTGAAACAGTTTTTGGCAGAGGAAGCAGTTGAACAGGATGTGTAGTCTTAATAGGGCCAGTTTGTATGCTTAAAGCCTGAGACTGGCAGTTGGTCCAGTGGCCCCAACACCTGCCATAGGATTCTAATTGCTTAGCGGCTCTATTGTGATGTCATCAGCCCATGTTAAGTCTATGGGGGAAATTTTGACTAGTTTTTAATTAATAGTTTAAAAAGTATAAAAGTTACAAAGTTGAAAAAATGCAAAAGCCACATGTCCTAAGTAAGACCTCGTAACATAGTTTTGAATGAAGTTTCTATCGTTACCGCGGTTTAACCCTCTAAACCCATCGGCGACTATAGTCGACAAAGATCGCGGCACTGAATAAAGCGGCCGATTCTGTCAAATAGGGTGTCATAATTCTGTTCAAACTCCACTCCACTAGATGGCAGACATGTCATCTCGTCATCACGAGTCGAAAAAATCGTCATGCTTCTATACAAAATCTTCCTTTAGAGCTCATTGAATCAGTGCGAGAAATACGGGAGCTAGTGTGCGTGTGTGTCATTTTATCAAGCGGTATTGTCAACGTCAGAGAGTATTTGCACTACATTATAAAGGTGTAATGGCATCAGAAAAGTTTACCCGCAATGAAGTGTTGGGTTTTCTATTCGCTGACCCTGATTCTGAAGGAGAATATCTGCCTTTAGAAAATGGCGGTGATTCGTTTACTCACCACGCTTCAGATCGTCCCTGCCTTTACAATGGTGCAGCTGGACAAAGTTTAGACCTACACCAAGCACAAATGAATCCTTTGCCCAATGTAGATGGTCCTTTGCCCAATGTTAGTGCTGGGAACAATGTTTCACGGGTGCGTAGTGTTCATCCGGGGGAAGTTAGCAGGCGTGTTAGTGATGTGGGGAAGCGAGGCTGGAAGTTATGTGGGGTCCAGTCTTTTTTACAGCGCTAGCCAGCCTTCTTTGTCTTCTGACCCGTGTGCCTCTCTCCGCAATCAGCGGCGACAGTAACGTGTTGTTGGAGCAGTTGTCTAATGCCACTGGGGATGTTAGGCGAGGTGGCGTGTTCATAGGACAGTTAGGGGGCAACGTGGAGGCAGGGGAGTCGCAATGAGAATGACAGTAGGCCTAGTTCGAGCTGTGCAACTTCTCTCCACCACTTTCGGCCTTGAGGCAGATCAGGCGTGCTGAGTCGCGCAGGAGCAGAGGCGGTGTGACACGGGGCAGAGGAGCCATGAATAGTTTAGTGCAAGATGATGGCTTTGAGTACTTGGCCAATGAGGAGCAGTACCAAAGTTGGATCATACTGATCAGCCAATTGGTTATCTGGGGAAAGAGAACTCTCCAATGCCAATTCGCCCTAGATTTTCTATCACTCTTTCTCTCTGATGAGTTCTGGAATTTACTTGTTTATTGAGACAAATCGCTATGCCCATCAGTTTTAGCCTCCCATCAACTCCAGCCACACTCCAGATTTCATCAATGGTCTGGCGTAACTGTCAGTGAAATGAAAGCCTTCTTTCCCTGCATTTGAGTATGGGTCTGGTAGAGAAGTCAGAGTTGGAGGATTATTGGGCTGAATATTGGCCAACAGCAACACCTGGATTTGGGAAGGTGATGTCCAGGAATAGATTTGAGATGATTTTGTCTTTCCTTCATTTCACTAATAATGAGGAGTATGTTGACAGGGTCAGCCAGGCTATGACAGGCTATTCAAAATCCGCCCAATAATTAATTTGGTCATCCCCCGGTTTTCAGCAGTGTATGGCCCATCTAAGCAGCTGTCACTGGATGAAATGACGATTGCATTCAAAGGAAAATCAACCCTAAAAATGTATAACCCAAACAAACCAGACAAATATGGTGAGGAGGCAAAGTCAGGCTATGTGCTACAGTGGTCCATGTACACTGGACAAAATAGGCCTAACGCTGATTTCGGTGCCACACACCTTGTTGTCCGTGAGCTGATGGCCCCGTACACAGGGAAAGGGCATGAGGTGTACATGGACAGCTATTACACCTCGCCAGCCATAGCAGATGAGCTGGCAAACAATGATTCGGGTTTGTGTGGGACTGTCAGCAGTAACAGGAAGGGGATGCCAAAGGGCCTCACCCGTGAACAGCTGCCATTGAGCAAGGGAGATGACCCAGTCTTCATGAGGAAGGGGAAGTTGCTAGCTTGTGCGTGGCATGATACAAAGCGCCTCACAATGCTCTCTACACTGCATTCCAACACATGTGTCAGAAAGCGCATCAGGACCAAACACACTGATAGTGGCTATAGGGAGATAAATAGGCCTGTTTGTGTTGATGACTACAATTCATTCATGGGGGGTGTCGACACAGCAGACCAGAGAATGAAGACCTACCTCTTTCCCCATAGATCAAGGAAATGGTACAATAGAATTTTCAATGGCATTCTCAGTGTAAGCATGGTGAATGCCCACATCATTTACTGCCGCTGCACTGCTGCTCCTCACAAGCCCCTGAAAGTCTTAGGTGCAGGATGTCATCTCTGCTTTACTGGAAGGCTTCTCCAGGAAAGAGAGCAACAAAGGCCGAAAGTCATCCTCACTGGGAGACATGCCACAGAGACTCACTGGCGCCACTTTATGTGCCAGGCTGATGGTAAGCCAGATTGTGTCGTTTGTTCTGATCGGACCAGCCTAAAGGCAGCCGTCAGACAAAATACATGTGTAGGCAGTGTGGGGTGGGTCTTTGTGTTGTGCCTTGCAATGAGAGGTACCACACCCTGAAACACTACAAGAAATGTCACCTGGATGGATAGGAGTCATTATCTCTACAGCAAAAAAGGCCTGCTACATAAATTCTTTTTTTTTGTCTGCCATTTATTAGTAATGATTTAGACTGTTGATTTACTATCTATTTCCCCTGACCATAGTAATGTACACTATGTGTTCTTTTTTTGAGTTCATGTCCTTGTGATGTATGTGTCTTTGTCAGCTAAAAAAAACAACCAAAAAAACATCAACAAAAACAACAAAAAGAAAAAAAAAATACTAACATTGTCTATCGTCTTGTCTCACATCTCACTCCTGATCTGTGCCTTGCATTGGCGAGTGAGCTTTTGAACTAAACAGGTCTTGTCTACTTGTGTTTGTGTGTCATATGAATAATATATATGTACCCTATACATGGCTTCAGAGTGCCTACTGTATGTAGTAAATGGAAAATCTCTACAGCAAAAGGCCAACCTACAGCTACATTCATTCGGTTTGTTACTGCCATTTATTAGTAATGATTTACACAGTTTGTTTACTACTTACTATTTACCTGAGCATTCAGTATTGTGCAATATAGCACACAGAAGATGAGGGACATTTTGGGGGGAAAGAAGTGCTGAATTTTATCATTCAAACATGTGACTTTTCATGAAAATTCTATAATCCAAGATGACGTCATAATATGCAAATTAGATGGGGAAATTTAATCCCTACATAAACTTTGGGTCATCCTTAATATTTCTCTAATTTACAGAAAGTCTCTATCTCTTATCACTTTTAAGATATAGCTTTTTGAAATTAAGATGTCAAAATCGAACATTTTGAAAAAAAACCTCTGGCGCCTAAAGGGTTAAGCTGCATTAACTGCGTTAGAAGAAGAAGAATAAGAAGAAGAAGAAGAAGAAAAAGCCTTGGAATAACAGTACAGTGCATTTTCATGCACTGTAACTAGAAAAGCATTTCCTGAAGGAAATACAGTGCATGAAAATGCAAAAATATGATGTAAAATATCATACAGAGTAAAAACAAACTATATTGGTTGCTAGGTAGATGAGGTTTAATATAGTTGGAATGACTGAACAGTTAAATAAGTGGATAGTTTAAATGGTTAAATTATTTAGGTAGATAGTTGACGATAACTGACACTTGAAATGGCTCTAATGTTTGCTAGAAGTTATGCTAACCATGTTAACAAAGATAATAATGTTAACCAAGTTACTATGCTAACTAACATCTTAACAATGTTAAAATGCTAAGTATCTTGGCCATGTGACTTAGCTAACTTAGCTAATCATTTTTAGCAGTTATGCTAACTATGTTAACTAGCATGCTAACATGCTAACCATATTACTTAGCTAACTTAGTTAATCATTTTTAGTAGTTATGCTAACTATGCTAACTAACATGCTAACTATGCTAACCATGTTACTTAGCTGACTTAGCTAATCATTTTAAGCAGTTTTGCTAAAAATGCTAACTAGCGTGCTAACATGCTAGCATGCTAACTATGCTAACCATGTAACTTAGCTAATCATTTTAAGCAGTTTTGCTAAAAATGCTAACTAGCATGCTATCATGCTAACATCTTTCGTGTCTTTACTATGCTAACCATGTGACTTAGCTAACTTAGCTAACTAGCTACAGTGGGTAGGAGTCATAGTTGATGACAAGTAACAGTTACAATGGCTGAACAGTTAAAAAGTTCAGTAGTTTAAAGGGTTAAATTGTTTTAACAGTAAAATATTATAGTGAGGACTTTTATTTTGAAACAGTTTTTGGCAGAGGAAGCAGTTGAACAGGATGTGTAGTCTTAATAGGGCCAGTATGTATGCTTAAAGCCTGAGACTGGCAGTTGATCCAGGTGGCCCGAACACCTGCCATAGGATTCTAATTGCTTAACGGCCGTATTGTGATGTCATAATCATAATGTTAAGTCAATGGGGAAATTTTGATTAGTTTTTAATTAATAGTTTAAAAAGTATAAAAGTTACAAAGATGAAAAAATACAAAGCCCACATGTCCTAAGTAAGACCTCACGCAACATAGTTTGAATGAAGTTTCTACGTTAAACGGTTTAAGCTGCATTAACTGCGTTAGAAGAAGAAGAAGAAGAAGAAGAAGAAGAAGAAGAAGAAAAAAAGCCTTGGAATAACAGTACAGTGCATTTTCATGCACTGTAATAAGAAATCGGATAACAATAGAGTGCATTTTCATGCACTCTAATAAGAAGAAGCCTAGGAAGAACAGTACAGTGCATTTTCATGCACTGTAATTAATTTATTGTGTGGCCCCCCATGAACGGAATTCCACGAAACTTGGTGTGCATTCAGAGGGTGTCATAATGATCCTACACTTCCAATTTCGTGCAGTTTTGACTATGTTAGGTCACAGATACCTGCGATTACAACACCTCATTTTTACTTTTTTGTGTTTAACTAGGTGGCGCTATACATGAAATGAGTGGTTATGGAATGGGTTGACATGGCCCTTTGAGATCAACATACAAACCGCGCGGCGGTCATAATAAGGTAGACGGGTTCTGTTCTTAGCACGTGGCGGAGGGGAGGGGAAGATCTCGCGATATTTCCTCCGGGGTGATACGTTGATGTGATTGTAACATGGCGGCCTCCTGTGTGTACGTATACAAGGCATGAGTTTTTGTTGATTAGTTTTACAGGGCCTTGGTGGGTGAAAATTTTCGAAACATTTTGGAAGGCTTCGTTTTAGCGAAGAAGGACCGAATTTCAGCTACCGCTGATTTATACAATAGACGCAAGAACAGGGAAGCAACAGCTGGTAAGATTAACATTAGCTTGCTAATGCAATGTGTCGACGGTCGACACGAACGTAAACAAGCCATTGATTTGTTGGTGGTAAAGTTCAAGCCTACAACTTTGAGCTACAAGAGCCTAGAAGCTAATGTTTCCTAGATTTAAGTGAAATTATGCAGTGCGCTGGCAATACTCAAATAAGGTTAATGATTAAGTTATGGGTTATTTTACCAATGGCTGTTTTCTGAGTGGCGCTGACTAACATAACGTTACAGCTAGCTAACTTCTCGAGCGAAGAAGCCTGTACTTACTGCCTCTAACGTTATTTAGCAGTTGACCACCTCTGTCTGGAAAGCATAGTTAGTGATTGATTGGTAAATTGTGTGGAATTCCAGTTAGTCACAATTGCTTGTGTTTTTAGTATTCATCACCATGCAATCCTATTAGACAGGAATAGCGTTTTCATGGATATCAAACTGTTCTTGATGAACGACATTTTACTAACTTAGCTTCATTAAGTCAGTTATATTGAGTTCATGTTGCTGACGTTATTCTGTTCTGTTGGTTTTCCTTACTGTCTCCCTTTCCCGCCTTCCCTCTTGGTTTGTGTCTCCCAAAGCCAGTGACCCGAGGTGCTGTGATGTCCCCGGTCTCCCGTAGACTTGGCCAACCGCACAGACGGAGGAAACACTACCCCAGTAGCACCTACCACACCAACGTTTGACTAACAACGTGTTTTGGGGGTGGGAACAATCGAGTCATCATCATCAGACCGCAACGACAGGTTGCTCATCTTGGGGAATCCTTTGCGTTGCGAAGCGAGGTGGCATGTCGGCAGCCGAGCGGTGCAGTGACGGCGGTGGAGTATCGGTGTCTGGACAAGAGGCAGAGGGAGACGGAGAGCCACCCAACGAGTTTCCATCACCATCCCAAGACGCCGGAGCTCAGGCTGAGTGAACTTGACTTGATGGGGCTTGAAGAGGAGGTACCCCCTGCTGCCAAACAGCCACGATTGGATAAAGACGGGATGGCTTTGAATTTAGACATCAGCAAAACGCCAGCATGCCTGCAAGAAGAGGGACACCAGAACCATGCCTCATCACTTTACTTACACACAGGTAAGATAGTTGAGATTCAAGAGAGACCAGCCTCTTGTGCTCTGGGTTTTGTGTGTTCATGCAAGCTTGATATTAAATTGGCAATACAGACAACCATTTTAAGTACAATTAATGAAAAAAATTAAAGAAATGTAAATAATACACTTGTGTATTTTTATGTTATTCAGATGGCGCTCATCCTAGTGACCTGGAACGGATAGATGGAGGAGAAACGGGGGCAGTAGCAGCAGGTGGAGGAGGAGGAGCAGGAGGAGGTGGAGGAGGAGGAGCAGAAGAGGTAGAGGTGGAGTGGCAGCAGAATGGAGCCGATGAGGAGGCTCCTGTAGCAGCAGGTGGTGGAGGAGGTGGAGGAGGAGGAGGAGGAGGAGGAGCAGAAGAGGTAGAGGTGGAGTGGCAGCAGAACGGAGCCGATGAGGAGGCTCCTGTGGCAGTGGAGGATCAAGGGAATGACTCAAACGACGCCGACTGTTCTGAATGTACTCCTACAGAACAACAACAACAGTAGGTCACCCCTCCAACCAACAAACAAACAAACAGCCGCAAATACACAACAAGCACACTTTAGCCCATTTGCAGTTCAAATGAAAGAAACACACTTTTACAGTTTGATTGTAACAACTGACTAAGCAACTGATTTAGTTGTTCACCTTTTTGACTTCAGTCATGGACTAAACAGGCTGTAAATCATTCTAACCTGATAAAAGATAACTTGACATCTCTGCTTTTGCGATTAGCATTACACTGACATTGCTTGCTTCGTGACTTGCTCTTTTCCAGCATGCGACACCACGTGTGTCAAGTATGCATGGGACGAGTGTAACAAGGATTTGTGTCTCATGTTGTCTGCAGCCTGGGTCTTGATTTCAACCAGAACCCCCAAATGTTGACAGGGTCTTGGGCGGAGTACGACCTCCGCAGAGAACTACCTCAAAGGCTGCAAGTGGTAAGCTGCCAAATGCTGCTGATGTTCAGCTGCTGGCTTTGACACATTTACTCCAACTCAAGTCTTCAGCAATGAATCGATTAGTTGTTAACAATTAAATAAATCAATTAACTGTTTGGTAATGGATTTACTGTATTGAGTCTTTTTTTTTTTTAAGGAAACTTAACTCCAACCTTAAACTTGGAATCTAGAGAAAACAAGGCATTTAATGATGTCTTCAACATTTTCCCATTATTTTCTGTATTATGTTTTTACTTGAATGTTAAATTGAACAGTCTTGTTCATACTTGTCATTGACAGTTCTCTTCTGTGGAATAATAAGCGACAAGCACAAAGTTAACTGTTCACATTCTGATGAACAACTGATCACATTCATTAACACGCTTCATATTGATCAACTAGATGGGTGACAATATATCTCACCACTAATCAGATTTAGACTGATTACGAACTGATGTTGTGTCATACTGACCATATGGAAATATAGCTACTGTCTAGGATCATGGTAAAAATCATTCAAAATTACTAGTCACATCTATACTAAATTTGAATATACTATAATCATGCATGCTAATTATGAATCCCATAAGGCTAAGCATTAATCCTATAAGGATTATAGGATGCTCTGGATTAATTTGAAGGCGATTCTATGCATGTGCTGGTATGGTGTCCTGAAGTGTAGTTTTGGTCGAATTAAGATGAATATGATATTGCTCTAATGTTGCTTCTGTAATGTAGGTGTGTGTCTGTTTGCAGGGTGCCAATGGCTCCTTGCGAATTTTAGATACCATAAGGCTAAGAATCATTCATATGAGGATTTATAAGACGCTGTCCATCGATTCAATTCATGTGCTTGTATCGAGTCTGAACACTCTTGTGTCCTGAAGTGTAGCTTTGGTCAAATAATTGCTTTAATGTTGCCTCTGTAAACGTGTGTGTGTGTGTGTGTGTGTGTGTGTGTAGCGCCCGATGGCTCCTGTGTGCTGTCCAACAGTGCAGATAATATACTGCGGGTCTACAACCTCCCTCCTGAGCTCTACAGCAACAACTGGGACCTGCTCACGGAGATGGTGAGCTCCAACACACACACACACACACACACAGGTTTACTTGTTCACACAACTTTACCAGTCACTGATGACGTATAGAGTCACTCTCTACAGAAACTTCTGTTATGCTCAGACATTGGTGTTGGTATTCACCGGGGCATGTTCTTTTATTTAATATGTAAAGCCCATTGCATTGCATTTTTGTATGAAATGTGCTACATACAGTTAAGAACAAAATTATTCATACCCCTGGCAAATATTGATTTAATGCTAATTTTCTCTTAATCAATATGTTTATTCTGACTGAAAATGACACTGTCACATGGCAAAAGTTTGTAAGACAATGTGGGAGAAACATGGAATTAAAAAAAAAGAAGCGTTTTCATCTTTTTTAACATTTTTATGAAAAATGGCAAGTCCAAAATTATTTATACCCTTTTTAAATAATCAATGGAGACATCTTTATTTGCATTCACAACTCTCAAAATGGTTCTTATAATATCTACCAAGCCTCTCCATGTCTCCACAATGATTCAATCTAGACCACAACTTTTTAACAGCAATCTGGGTTTTCAGTCAGGAATGGTTATTGGCCATCACTCTGGCCTTGTGCTCACTTGTGCTCAACATACAGCCAAACAAGGCAAGAAATGGTTAACAGAGAACAATGTCAACATTTTAGAGTGGCCCAGCCAGAGTCCAGACCTCAATCCGTCAAAAAAGTGAGCACAAGACCAGAGTGATGGTGTGGTCTAGAAAGGTGCGGTCTAGAAAGGTGTGGTCTAGAATCATTGTGGAGACATGGGAGAGGCTTGGTAGATATTATAAGAACCATTTTGAGAGCTTTGATGGCAAATTAAGATGTTTCCATTGATTATTTAAAAAGGGTATGAATAATTTTGGACATGCCATTTTTCATAAAAATGTTAAAAAAAGATAAAAACAATTTTTTTAATTTTATTTCATTGTCTTACAACCTTTTGACATGTGGCCGTGTCATTTTCAGTTAAAACAAACATATCGGTCAAGAGAAAATCAACATTATATCAATATTTGCCAGGGGTATGAATAATTTTGTTCTTAACTGTAAATACCAGTGTTTACCACAGAATGGAATTGTATTTGTGGTGGTAGGTGAAGGAGGTGGGGGGGAGTGTTGAGCCAACATTCTGTCTCGGAGTCAATAAAATGAATAGCCTACAGTAATACTTGCCTTGCACGAGTCGATAATGACAAGTAGCTGTAACGTTATAGTGTGCTAACCTCGACAACCCAACAGTATTCTAACGTTAGCATAGGGATACTGTTTCTTATATGCTTGCAAACAATAACTAAATCAGAGAGAGAGATGAAATGAAAGGATTTCATCTCATATAGAAAATCATTTTGCACAACATAGAAAATCATTTTGTGGTGTTCAATGTTGATATTGTGGTGGGCCACCACAAATAAGTCAAATGTATGGGAAACGTTGAATACAGTACGCTTGCCCTCCATTGATGAAACGTTCATCTTGAAGTAATGTCAAAAACGCCTATGCTCTGTGTTGTCCAGATATCTACTGAAGTAGCTAGCGCCGGGCTGGCTCTATTGTAATGCCACATTGGTTTTACTGCATGCGGCAGCTGTATTAAATGCAATGGAAGTCAATGCAATAGTGCCACATGGATGTGCTCAAGACCACTTAAATCCTACAGAATTCCACATAGCCTCTTTAAAGAGATGCCTTGACTGCACTCCTAACTCCATGGACAGCTGCTGTCCCGAGAAGTTACTGTTCACGAGGGTCTTTTCAATTTGAAGGGATCATGTTGTTTTGGCATGTCAACATTGTAAATCACAGTGCCAGCTTAAGAACTTTGGGCCAAGTTTGTTTTGAATATGAGTTAGTGTTTTGCAGTTGTTCTTAATCATCATGTAAAGACACTATCACATATGTTGTTTGTTATGGAGGTGTCGGTGGCAAATCCCATTGTTGTCTGTGGAGACAAATGCATTTGGGTGTTGAAATTAAAATGGGACTGTCTGCGAGATGGCAGTCATTAAAAAAACACAGCACAGTCCTGGAAAGTGTGATAAAGTTACGGTATGCACCAGGTTGCCGCTTTTCGAGAATGTTTTAATCTAATTGCATCTAGTTTTGTTAGTTCTGTCAAAATCGTTACGATCGTATACAGCCATGCATGCACCTGTCGATCCCACTAACCACCATGCTTATGCGATGTGTAGTTCTGTTCTTTTGTGTGGAACGATAGTCAAAGTAGGGAAAAAACAGTGTAGTTTAATGATGTCCGAAACGGCATTAGATAATGAAGACCGCATAACAGTGGTCAAATGGTTAAGCACAGCAGCAAGCAATCGATCCATTCACTAATAACCAAAATGACGGATACAGACTACTCATCAAGTTGCTGGAGGCCTTTAAAGCACAGCAGCAAGCTATCGATCCATTCACTAATAACCAAAATGACGGATACAGACTACTCATCAAGTTGCTGGAGGCCTTTAAAGCTGTTGGACCCAGATTAGGATCACTGTTGAGGTTAAACAAACCAATGGGGGTTCAGTGTAATCCTCTCATCTGCACCGTAGTCTTACAAAGCCTACCATACAAAGGCCTGTTTCACATTGCCTGCCTCTACGTTGAGCTACCTGTTGATTTTCATTTCAGCGCCATGTTAACTGGTTAGTTACAGCATTCGCACTGCCTGCAAGAGATACACCTCTTGACTTACACTGAGTCCTCTTGGGCCCAGTTTCCTGTATATGGGATTAGATAGATAGACAACACTTTATTAGCCTGGCTAACGCCAGACCTCATCTCATTGAGATGGTTCCTTCGTTGAGGTGAAAATCGTGTCCATGGAATCCAGGCTGCCTAGCAGCGCAAATAAAATTGCACGCAAGGCAGCATGGGAAAACCCACTTTATTGAAATTTAGTCTGAAATCTTTCTTGCGTCCATTTCATAGTAGCTCCATTGTAAAAGAGGACAGACATGTAACACTAATGGGTAAAAGTACAAAATTAAGCAATAAGCCCTGAGATGCCGTAGGTTACACTGATTCTACAATAGCTAAGGGCCGTTGTAATCATTCTTCCGCCAAGAAATATATTTCCTCTATCTGAATGGTTGCCAAGCAACGTTGAGATTCAGTTCCTTTAACTTTTGTATCAAGTTATGGTAGCGCAGTAATATAGAACGAAATGCGGTCAAGGTGTATGTTTATCCTGCATTTTACAACGGCATCGAACGCGATTCAGCATATCACAATCAACGAACAGAACAGTTTTAGAAATACATACAATCTCTCCATATTGAACATACCCTCATTAAGCAGGGCAGTGCTTCACATCAAACACCACAAACAGGGGGCAAAAACCTCATAAACACATAAATGTCCCTTCACCTTATCCTTAATCTAGATCAGCGGTTCCCAAACCTTCTTTCCCGCGTACCACCACCTATATCCTGACTCGGCTCGCATTCCCCCACCATCCGACACACAAAAACGTAACACATTCTATTGACGCATTCCAGGCATCATGTTTAATTAGCTGCCCTACATGAAAACAAATAACAAAATCAAAATGTGCAACTGGTCTATGAGCTTTCACACTAAAAAAACAGTGTGGAGAACAACATTATGAAACACAAAGAACAAAGAGAACACAGGCTTAAGATTAAAAAAAAATTTTTTAACGTAACACTTTTCCAACATTGCCCTTTTCATCTCACGGACCCCCTAGTGGAAGCTCACGTACCACCGGTGGTACACGTACCACAGTTTGGGAATCCCTGATTTAGATTTAGTGTTGATTAAGGCAGGTCTGGACTGAAAGTGTGCCGTCTGAGGCCGGCGGCTCACCGGACTTCCACCATTCAACCTGGAAAAAAGTTGTGTAACCATTCCAATGACTCCAAAGCTGTTAAGTTAAGGTAAATTAAGCTGAGACATGCTTTAAGAGATGCTAGCATCCATGGGTTTAAGCTCACTTGCTAGTGAGCTCGTCTCCCAATCCGAAGGTGATCAGACAGGTCATGGTCAGCACGGCGCGGAGCAGGTTAGCCCTGATGTGTGATGAAGGGTGTGCAATGTTGCAAGGAGCAGTGTTGCTGCCAGGAAATTTCAATTTTATCCTAATTTCACTTATAGAGCGCCAAAACATTACATATGTCTCATGGCGCTTTACAGAATGTTAGACAATCAGAGAAAAGAAAAGAAGGCCCATGGGTAACAGGGGCGAGGAAAAACTCCCTAGAATTGGAGATACAAATAGGAAGAAACCTTGAGCAGATCCACAACTCAAGGGACTGACCCATCGGCCTAGGGTCAGTTACAGAACAGTAAGGTCTGTATACATAAGGCAGTCTTGATGAGTGATATTGCTTGGGCACTTTCCCTTTGACATTGGCCAACAGATCTTTATCTGGCGATCTTTTTAATCACTTGTGGTTAACCTGTTGTGATCAGCCAACTAGAAAACGACGTACCCGTCATGTAATTGCTCAACAGCATTGATTAAAAGCCTGCCCCGTGGGTCAGTATGACCTTTTTACCAACAGCACTGTCAGAAGTGTTCAACTGTAACTGTATTTAGGTTGGCGTGTGTGTGTGTGTGTGTGTGTGTGTGTGTGTAACCTTCCAAAACAGAAAGACTGTAGCGCAGTTCTCTGTGGTTGGCTTGACTTGGCTGGTGGGGACGGACTGGACTGGACTGGCTGGATATGTTTTTATGTATTTCTCTTTCGCCACGGGGACCCCCAACCGAGGGCACAACCCCTGTGGTCCAACACTGATCAATTATAATGAACCCCCCTCCACACACTCCACTGCAGCAGTGCAATAATGCTCCTCCCATGCCAGGACACGGTTCATTTGTCGTTTATTTGCATTATGGATTTGCCTGCCGATTATACCGAATTCTTGACTCAAAGATGAAAACCCCAGCTTGTCGGTGTCAAAAAGATTTTTGACATTTTGAAGGGATGGATCGCATTAGGGGTCGTTTATCGTATTTAATGATGGCAGTCGACAGTTTGGTCAGACGTGGATGGTTTCGTTTAATGGTTTAATGGTATTCGTTTGGCTGCGGACCTTGTTTGAGCCCTTGTAATAATGGGATAATGGCGCATTGATGTTATAATATGGTTTGATAGACCTGGAAAAACTCCGCTCCATTGTTTTCTGCGATCCGCAGGGATGAGTAATGTTATTCCACAAAAATGCCATGGCAGAGGGGAAATGGGACTTCTGTGAACTTTTGCCCAAATTGCTATGATGTGTGTCAAAATGACTTCTTTAAACCCCAGCCAGTTTGGTCACAGTTGTGCGTCTTATTTATGAGCTTGGCAGTTACTCCTCTGCCCCCCCACCCTCCCCGATCCCTTCCCACTCCACACACACACACACACTCCCCACTCTGTGCACACACACACACTCCCCCACACTCTCATTGTGTATCACTTTCAAACTGTGCATTACTGGTTTGACGGTTAGGTTCCCTAAAGCATTCTAGCAGTAAACGTGTAATCGAAAAAATATGTGTTCACAAGAGTTGGAAAGCATGACACAAAGAGAACATGTCCTCAGTCGACATGGAAAACAAGAGACGACACTTATTGTTAACCAATTAAATGTCTGATTGTCTGTCTGTTTTTCTTTCTCTTCTGTATCTGGTTCCTCTCTTTTTTTTCTTTTTTTTCTCTCTCTCTTTCTCTCTCACACTCACACTCTCTCTCTCACACACACACACACACACACACACACACACACACACACTCACTCAACTAAGTTAAATAAAGCTTTATTGGCATGAACATCACAGTAACATTATTGCCAAAGCTCATGTACATAAACATTTTTTTTATTTTTTAAAAGGACAAATATTTGTTTAAAGTTAGAGATAAGAGATATTCAAATGATAATCACAAACATTTGTGGCCTCACTGGCTGTCCCTCAGGTTATGGCAGGCTGCTACAAATTTGCCAGCCAGAGTGACCAAACTCTGGTTTTCTCCGAGAATGTATAGAGATTTTGCCTCATTCATTTAGGTTTTAAACTCAGGGAGGATTGAATTGAATTAACTCAATGATGATGGTCTGATTTCTGCATATTCCGTAGTGCACTCCATGAAGACGTTCTACTCTGTTTGTACAGCACCCACAAACTGCATGAAGTGTGAGCGCAGGCTCTGCTCTCTGGGCAGCTGTGTCTGCCTTTCTCCATGGCCAGGCTGTGCTCACACTCCCTCTCTCTCATATATTCCTCCCCAGGGTCCAGTGCTGCGGATGTCAGAGGGCGACACCATCTATGACTACTGCTGGTTCCCCAAGATGAGTTCACTGGACCCAGACACGTGTTTGTGAGTTGTTCTTCTTTTCTTTTTTTTTTTTTTTTTTCTCGTCCTCTACCACTCCTCCTACCATCAAAGCGCCCCAACCATCCTGTTTTCAAACCCGCTCAGTTGTTCTGTATTGCCTTCCGGCGCTCTGTAGAAGGAACAAGCATGCATACTTCAGATTAGAAAGGGTTGCAGCAGGACAGATGATTTTTTTTTAGTTTTTTTTTTCTTTTCTCATCAGTAGACTTGTGAACTGACTGACTGAGTGAAGTTTGTTCATTTTGTTATTTGTAAAAGAGCAGATCGCCATTGTTGTGTGTTGCCAGAGAGTAGTGGAGTAGTGAAGAGTTTAAGCCTCTGTTGCCATGGGAGACTGGGATGGCGACCCAATCACTGACCTCTCGCTCTCTCTCACTCTCTCGTTCTCTCCATCTCTGAGAGGGAGGGGGTAAAGGAGAGGAGGATTGTAGGAGAGAGGAGAGGAAAGGAAAGGAGAGGCGAGGAGGGAGGAGAGGCAGTTCAGCTGCTGACTTCCTGATAGACAGACGATCCAGACAGTTCAGCACTCTCCCCCAGAGAGGTTTGACTCTCTCCACAGGAACCCTGTGACCTGTGTGTGTGTGTGTGGTAGGATACTCAGTCACAGTCTTAACAGCTTCCCCTCCACTGGGAGCTGTTTGTACTGCTGAGACTGAAAGCCGTGTGTGTGTGTGTGTTGAAGTAGCATTCTGAGGAAGTGCACACTGCTTACCAACAGCCAGATGGTGAGGATCAGAGTGTGCATTGACCCTCGGGATGGAGAATGCCGTGTGTGTGTGTGTGTGTGTGTGTGTGACGTGTGTTTAGAGGAATGATGTCCGACCCCTTCCAAAGCTACAGTCTATCGGCCAAAGATATAGAGTCAGCGCCATGTTTGCCAAGTCCTTTTTTGGCCTAAAGTAGCACAATCTAGGAATTCCCCTTTTTGTCAATGTTCAACGCATTGGGTACCCATTTAGCGCTGACGAAAAGGGTAATGTTCCTACCCGCGACAACAATACCAGGCGTTCCAGGTGCACATAAGCAGTAGCTTTGTCTTTTATCTTTATTTATCTATTTATTTGGTTGATGATTTATCCAAATCGACTTACAGATGTCAATTAATTGCAGAACCAGACTCCTGGAGCAACTTCGTGTTTAAGGAGGTGAAACGCTCCAAGACGCGACATTGACAGCTGGGAATCAAACTCCGCGACTTTTCAGGCTACTGCAAAAGTCTGGCCGCATCCACCTAGATCCTTTCAGGGAGATGCACTGGTCTGGAACAGCGTAGTTTTCACCAGGCGGCAGATTACATGCCCAATCAGTGACGCAGAGGATGACGCTATGGTTTCAAATCGAAAGTGGCTGTGGTAAACGGTAGTAGCAACGCAAACATCAAAAATTGCAGTCAGCAGAATGTGTCAATTTATTTACAGCAAAGGTAGGCCCGCATACATTGTTTCCTGACTGCCAATGCTGTTTATTGTCAGTTTCTAAAGTTTAGGCAAAGTAGGAAGTAACGTTATGAAATGAATCCCTGCTTAATGTGATTGCTTAGGCTGGATCAATGATTTAAAAGTTAGTGCTAATCTACGCCCGTCGCGATGCAAATGTTGGAAAGGTTTCCCAATCATGAGTGACGAGACTCTTTTCACTTTGTGAAACCCGGCTCCTTATCCAGTACTCTAGCGCCAGTGTCAGAGACTCTGTTTTGTTTTGTACCTTCCATTCGCTCCATGGTTATCTCTCTGTTGTCTCCTTCTGCTGTCTGACCCCCGTCTTGTGAGCGTCTCACTGTTTCCAATTGTGGAATGTGGAACCGCTCAATCACAGAATGTCCAAGAAGAACACATTTTGGCCTGAACTGGGCTGGATCGGCTCAAAAGACAGACGTCCGTTACCCAGTGCATGTCAATCATTACAATAAACAACAAGCCTCTTTAGGACAGACCGACTTTGGCCGAGGAAGTGGAGGAGCAGAAGAGAGAAATGAAATGAGAGAGAGAGGGATGAAGAGGGGAGGAAACGATGGAGAAAGATAGAGGAGGGAGGAAATAAAGAAGGTAGGAGAAGCATCCTATTATGTTGAGGAGGAGGAGAGGAGGAGAGGCAGTTCAGCTGCTGACTTCCTGATAGACAGACGATCCAGACAGTTCAGCACTCTCCCCAGAGAGGTTTGACTCTCTCCACAGGAACCCTGTGACCTGTGTGTGTGTGTGTGTGTGTGTGTGTGTGTGACGTGTGTTTAGAGGAATGATGTCCGACCCCTTCCAAAGCTACAGTCTATCGGCCAAAGATATAGAGTCAGCGCCATGTTTGCCAAGTCCTTTTTGGCCTAAAAAAGCACAATCTAGAATTCCCCTTTTTGTCAATGTTCAGCGCGTGGGTACCCATTTAAGCGTGGCCGAAAAGGGTAATGTTCCTACCAGCGACAACAATACCAGAGGCGTTCCAGGTGCACATAAGCAGTAGCTTTGTCTTTTATCTTTATTTATCTATTTATTTGGTTGATGATTTATCCAAATCGACTTACAGATGTCAATTAATTGCAGAACCAGACTCCCTGGAGCAACTCGTGTTTAAGTGGCTTGCTCAAGGGCACGACATTGACCGCTGGGAATCAAACTCACGACTTTTCAGGCTACTGCCTGCAAAAAGTCTGGCCACGCCCACCTAGATCTCCTTTCAGGGAGATACTAGTCTGGAACAACGTAGTTTTCACCAGGCGGCAGATTACATGCCCAATCAGTGACGAGAGGGGATGACGCTATGGTTTCGAAATCGAAAGTGGCTGTGGTAAACGGTAGTAGCAACGCAAACATCAAAAATTGCAGTCAGCAGAATGTGTCAATTTATTTACAACAAAGGTAGGCCCGCATAAATTGTTTCCTGACTGCCAATGCTGTTTATTGTCAGTTTCTAAAGTTTAGGCAAAGTAGGAATAACGTTATGAAATGAATCCTGCTTAATGTGATTGCTTAGGGCTGGATCAATGATTTAAAAGTTAGTGCAAAGTCACGTCCTTGATGCAAATGTTGGAAAGGTTTCCCAATCATGAGTGACCAGACTCTTTCACTTTGTGAAACCCGGCTCCTTATCCAGTACTCTAAGCCAGTGTCAGAGACTCTGTTTTGTTTGTACCTTCCATTAAGGCCATGGTTATCTCTCTGTTGTCTCCTTCTGCTGTCTGACCCCCGTCTTGTGAGCGTCTCACTGTTTCCAGTGTGGAATGTGGAACCGCTCCAATCACAGAGATGTCCAGAAGAACACATTTTGGCCTGAACTGGGCTGGATCGGCTCAAAAGACAGACGTCCGTTGCCCAGTGCATGTGTCATTTTAATAAACAACAAGCCTCTTTAGGACAGACCGACTTTATGGCCCCGGGGGAGTGGAGGAGCAGAGAAGAGAGAAATGAAATGAGAGAGAGAGAGGGATGAAGGGGGAGAACGATGGAGAGAAAGATGGGAGGAGGAAAGAAAAGGAACAGGGAAGAAAGAAATGAAAGAAATGAAGAGCGCTGTTGTGCAAGAAGAGAAGCTAGAGAGAAAGGGATGAATGGTGGTGAACGATGGAGGGAAAGATGGGAGAAGGAAATAAAAGAAGGTAGGAGAAGCATCCTATTATGTTGAGGAGGAGAGGAAGGGAAGAGAGAGAGTGATCGAGAGAAAGAGGAGAGAGGGAGGAATGGAAGGAGAATTAACGACTCATGTAAAGGGAGAAAGAGAGAAAGAACAGGCGGAGAAAAAGAGGAAAAGGCAAGAATGGACGGAGAAGTAACGGATTGATGTTGAGGGGAGGAGGAGGGAGGAGGAGAGGAGGGAAGGAGGGAGAGGAGGGGCAGGAGGAGGAGGGGAGGGGAGGAGGGGAGGGAGGGGGAGGGAGGGGGGGAGGAGGGGAGGGAGGAGAGGAGGGAGGCAGGAGGAGGAGGGAGGAGAGGAGGGGAGGAGGAGAGGAGGGAGGGGGAGGGAGGAGGAGGGAGGAGGGGAGGAGGGAGGCATAGGAGGAGGAGAGGAGGAAGGAGGGAAGGGGGAGGAGGGGAAGAGGGGAGGAGGGAGGCATAGGAGGAGGAGGGCGATGGGTTGGAGGTCGCCGGGTCACAGATGAAGCCATAAACAACAAGGAGGAGCTGATTATCTGGGGAATGAAGCGAGCTGAGGGAAGGAGGTGGGGGGTTGAGGCCTGGACTTCAGATCCAATCCTGCTGGCCGGTACTGGACTGTCCAACACACTGCCAGCAACAACAGACACTCCGGCACTGAATCCCCAAGCGCTCTCAACACACACAAAACACACACACACACACTTATATTTACACACACACACACACACACAACACAATAATTTACTCACACCTTTAGACGACACGATACACAATTAAATTGATACACACACACACACACAGGCTCTCGTATTCACAGCCACACACCCCCACTTCCCGCAAACACTCTAGGGTAAAAGGGTGGAGGCCATGCTGGCGGGATTTGAGTTCTTGAAAGTCGCTTCTTGGTGTAGCAGTCCTAATCAGAATGCAATTAGCTCGCTGACTAGCATCTGTTAACATGTTTTCACTTTTTTTCACACTGCTTTTGAGCGAGAATTAAGACGTGTGTGTGTGTGTGTGTGTGATGCGCCTCGTGATGGCCTCTTCTTTCTTCTATTGCTCTCCTTTTTTTTTTTTTTTTTGTGTCCCTGAAATCAAACCGTTAATTAAACGTGGCCAATAACGGGCTCTTGGCTCCTGCACGCTGTTGGGTTTGTGCTGCCTGCCGCCTGAAAAACAATTAGCATCCCCCAGGCATATCTGATCTGTTTAGTCACACTGAAAACACACGGGTCACGTCTCTCTCTCTATCTCTCTGTTTCTCTCTCGCTCTCTGTTTCCCTCTCTCTCTCTTGCTCTCTGTTTCCCTCTCTCTCTCTCTCTCTGTTTCCCTCTCTCTCTCTCGCTCTCTGTTTCCCCCGCTCTCACACTGTTTTAGATATTTGGAGTGTTTACACATGGTGTGAAATTGGAACAGAAAGTAATAGGCACCAGAGAGGCCGTGCTCATTTTGAAGTTCTTCTAAACCTTTCTGTCTCCTTTGAGAGAACATGAGTGTATTACTGATGTGTTGTTTGCTGGTGGGAGGTGATATCTTACTTGTTTTCTTTTATTTTGGTTTCAATTTGGCTACGTTCACATTACCAACTTCGTTCTTCAAATCTGATTGTTTTTGCTCCAAACAGATTTGCCTATTTTGACGGTTCACATTTGGTGTTACAAGTGACCTGTATTTAACTCTATTGCGAAAGTATCTAACTAAGTACACAGCATTAAAACCAACAAGAAATTATTGACAAAAAGTAGATAATCTTTGTATCACATTTCGCTCTGCAGGATGTGAAACAGCTTGTGCCAACTGTAGTCTACATCAGGGCTATTCAATTCAAAATTAAGTTGGGACACATTTTCAAACCAAGAAATTGAACTGGGCCAGACATGTTCAGCAGCTGGTAGGATAAGCAGCAGATATAAGACACATTTTTAAACCAACACAAATTAATGTAGGCCTATTGAAAAAGTAGCCTAATCTTTATTTATTGTTTTCCTTTTGAATGTTGTCACATTAGACACAAGCGCATCAAAAACTGCATCAGATATATAAATCTGATCAAGAACCATGTATAAGTGACTCAAATCTAATTGGAATAGATTAGATTTGGTATATTCACAGAAACCCTGAAAAAATCAGATCTGTGTCACATTAAAAAAAAAGGGGGGGGGTCAGATTGAGTCACTTCAGTAATGTGAACATAGCCTTTGTGATCTTTTTTTTTTGTTGCCTTTAAAACTCTCTTTCTACCTCTCTCAGCATTGCAAGCAGTAGTCGTGACAACCCGGTGCACATTTGGGACGCCTTCTACGGTGACCTCCGTGCGACCTTCAGGCCATACAACCACCTGGACGAGCTGACGGCCGCCCACTCGCTCTGCTTCTCCCCCGACGGCTGCCAGCTCTACTGCGGCTTTGACAAGATGGTGCGCATCTTCCACACTGACCGCCCTGGCCGAGACTGCGAGGAGAGACCTACTACTGGTGCGTAGCCAAACGCATTTGTATTGACCCCTAGTCCTGTTGTTCAAGCTCATCATATGCAGCCCATAGGAAAAAGACTGAGACAATTTGGGACAACATGGGCCAAGTTATGGACAGGCAGCTTAAAGCAGACCCATGGGCCAAGTTATGGACAGGCAGCTTAAAGCAGATATGGAAAAGCAGACCCATGGGCCAATTATGGACAGGCAGCTACACTTATGGACAAGGCAACAAAGCAAGATATGGGCCAAGTTACACTTTAATGTCATATATCAAAGGTTTGTACTGGTATGTTTTACACAGTGTGTTCATATTCATTATATTTCATTGTAATGTTTGTGTAGACAGCAGTAACAGCTAACCTACGCTAGTTAAGCTAGCGTTTACATTCTGTGAAATGCAAATATTTAAACTAGAGTTGTGGAATGGCCCTGGACAAGTTCTTCTCACCAGTGTTACTGGTAGATCTAGTTGAGGTGGGAATTAAAAACAGTTTTAAACATTCATGTATTTAACAAGTCGGAAAAGTCAGATCTTTATTGTTGGAACCTAAGCGCCTATGTGAGCAACTTCGGAATAACGGACGTCTCTGGTGACACTCTCGAGGCAGAGCTTCATCACATGAATGTTGATTTAGCCCTTTGTGTCTACAACTGGTCTACACGTAACGCAAAACACGCTGATTTATGCTGTCAGCTCGCCGTCCCAGTTAGACGGGAGCGGTCTCTCCAGGAGACTGGAGTTGTTTTTGGGAGTGTGAGGCTCGTGTTACAAGCTTCAAACTCAATTTGTCCGAGACGCAAGTCATGCGAGGGGCAACCACGTTCAGCAAGCGGAGGTCAGGATGTCGATTAGCACTGTAAGCCTGGAACGGGATTAACACACACACACACACACACACACTACGGCCCCATTATAAGGCATGTGTCAAGGAAAGGCCGACGCTTTTGATCTGAAGTGAAGTGAACTGAAAAGTGACCCATTGGACACTATTGGTGTTAGAACACAAAGTTTAAGTCCTCTTTGAGACACACAAACAGTGCTGACACGGTTTTCACTGAGGCCTGTAATCAGTATTCAGTAATCAACACACTACAAACACACACCCACACATTCACTATATTACACACACACGCACACACACACACACACGCATACGCTTTCCAAACGTTTTGTAGCACAATGGAAGGCTGAGCCTTTAAAAACCATGTAGTAAGCCTGATTAGAAGTGTGTTCTTTTGGGGCAACAACAACATTGGCTCATTTACGATTGATTGTATGAATGATTTAACACGGTTAGTAATCTGCAATAGGTTCAGGAAAAGCCACCCCCTGGTTTTACAAGTTCCCATAATCCATTTTAGTGCATTGACTTGCAAGTTGTAAATGTTACTCCGTTCAATTGTACTTTGGGGATCTCATTAAATTACTGCATGAACAAGTTTTATTTTATTTCTGTGATGGCTGTACCAAGTCCTGGGCCATCCATGTGCATCAGTGTAAATGGATTTATCCCCATTTTTTATTTTTTCTAGAACCTTCCAAGCTCTGTCTTCACTGTTTGTTTGAATAAGGGTAAAATGCTGCTTCAGGAAGGTGACTGTAGGGGATTAAAGAGGAAATCCGGTCTAAAAACAATCTAGCGTCTATTTTTAGATGATTATGAGTGTGAATTTTCATTGCGGACCAAAACGACTGAGAGTAGTTTTGAGTAACATCGGCATAGCATAGCATTCTCACCCCGTCAAAGTAAACTGCTACTTTAAGCCACTGATCTAGATCATTTAGACCCACAGTCCATTTCAGAAGGCGGCAGTGATGCGCCATTCGTTGTTCTTGGTTCTTGGCTAGTGTTCTCTGCATGTGGCGATGTGAGGCGTTCTCTTTGTGCGTCCTCAGTGAAGAAGCAGGGCCAGGGTGGCATCGTCTCCTGCATGGCGTTCAGCCCGTGCCAGTCCCTTTATGCGTGCGGCTCTTACTCGCGCACCGTTGGAGTCTACTCGTGCGAGGACGGCGAGCTGCTCGCACTGCTGCCCCCGCGCCACCAGGGGGGGATCACGCACCTGCTCTTTGCGCCTGATGGACACCACCTCTACACAGGGGCCCGCAAGGTATGGACAAACGAAACACACATCCACATACATATACAGACACACACAAGCAAGCATACACACACACACACACACATAAACATGTATAAACACACACGCACACACACACACACACACATACATCAACAGCAACAACAACGTGCATTTATGTAGTGCTTTATCAAGACACCCAAAGTGCTTTACAGTGAAGGGGGAACCTCTCCAATCACCTGAGTGATGCACGGCAGCCATTATGCGCCAGAACGCTCACCACACACCAGCTTGAGGTGGAGAGGAAGGGAATGAATGAATGAGCCAATTACACACGCATACATAAACATACTCACTCACAAACATGCATAAATATACACACACTCACACACGCATACATAAACATACACACACACACATGCATACATAAACATACACACAATTTCAGTTGTAAACTGAAGAATCAGTGTACCACACATGCACAGAATTCTGAGGCTGTCGATCATCTGCACACTGTATTCACACACACACACACAGCGCCTTCCACATGTATTGGCACCCATGGTAACGTTAAAGTTGAGGAAAAAGAGCTCTTAAAAATCATCTTTTCGCAATTTATCTTCATCTCACAATGAGGACAATGAGAAAAAAAAATCCAACCTTGAAGGAAAGCAAATTTATTCTGCCACAAAAAATACCTCATAAAGAATTTAATATTTTTTAACAAAATCACTCGTTAACATTGTTAGCACCCTTGTAAAATCTTACAGGGGGGCTACAACGGGTGATTTTTGATGTAGCCAGTTCCACTGATTATAGTGAAAGTATGTTGCTGCGGACGCGCGCGTTGTAGCCTCCCTGTTAGAAAACAAAATACAGGTGTAGCAGACGCAATAATACAAATTGGAAATGACCGTATATTCTTGACTAATACTCCACTGTAACAGATATCCACTTTTACTGTGTGTGTGTGTGTGTGTGTGTATTTGTGTGTCCCTGTGTGTTAGGACAAGGAGATTCTTTGTTGGGATCTGAGAAATCCAGGTCGGGTTCTGTTCTCCGTCCACAGGAGTGTAAACACCAACCAGCGCATCTACTTTGACCTGGATCCGTAAGTACCGTCACACACACACACACACACACACACACACACACACACACACACACACACACACACACACACACACACACACACAATATATGTTTAGCAGCCGCGGCTTCCATTAGTTAGCGCCTGGACCTGTAACCGAGGGTTGCCGGTTCGAACTCCCGACCAGTAAGCACGGCTGAAGAGCCCTTTGAGCAAGGCACCTAACCCTCACTGCCCCGAAATACCGCTGTTGGATGCAGGTGCTTACTGCCGATTAGTGTGTGTTTCCATCTCACTGTGTGTTCATACTCGTGGATGTGTGTGTGTCACTAATTCACGGATTGGGATAAATGCAGAGATTCACCCTCTCACGGGATCAAAAGAGTATATATACTATACTATACTATACTATACTATACTACTACACACACACATTAAAATAATATTTAATGTAAGTATAAAGACTAATCTTCAAGTTGAGTGTGTGTGTGTGTTTATAGAACCGGCAGGTACCTGCTGAGTGGTGATACTGATGGAATGATGTCAGTGTGGGACACCCTCACAGCACCCCCGGATGGCCAGGAGGAGGTACTGCAGCCTCATCTCCAGTTCCGAGCACACAGGGACTGTGCCAACGGCATGAGGTAGGCCCGTAACAGCGAGATGAATGCTGAATGTGACAAGAAATGTTATGGGCTTGAAATCGCATACGATCGCTGACTGCACATTTGAGCTTTTTCATTTTGCTTTCTTCCTCTCTCTCTCTCTCTCTCTCTAGTGTCCATCCTTTCATGCCCCTGCTGGTGACGTCGTCCATGGCCAGCTTCACTTCCTGGGTGTCCGGGGTACAGCCACAAAATTAGCTCTGACTCAGACTTAAGATCTATTGGTAACAACCCTCACCATCCGATGGGCACGGTCACCATCTGGTGGTCTGGGCCGCTGGCGTCCGTTGCTGAGGCAGGAGGCGGAGCTGAACCGGACCAACCAGCAAGGGTCAACTGACAGACTTGTCCCACCCCCCCCCCAACACCCTCCACTAATGTACTTAACCAAACATCTCCACTGCCATTTTCAAAAGTGATTTAAATCTATCTGCTGGGTGAGGGGAAGTAACGTGTGCTTTACTCTTAAACTCATAAAAGGCCAACCTGCCAAACTATTTCCTCTACTTTTTTGTGGATTGATGATATATTGATATGAACTTTGTTAAACTATTTTCTTTTAACATATATGTATATTAAATTGACAGAATAGACTCTTGAGAAATGTCTTATGGAGGAGACGTGTCTTTCATAAGGTCCTTTGTGAGTGTAACAGTGTGAGTGTCAAGTTTTTTTTTTTTTTTTTTTTTTTTTTAAGTCAAAAGAATACAGCTGGGGAGGACTATGGTGACGAGCAGCCTTGAGTCGTGTTGAATAGAAAGAGAATGTTCTTCGAGCACAATCGTCTCTTTAATGAAAGACCAAACTCATTCGCAAGGCAATCTCCTTTACATATGTGAACTGCAGTCGTGCTCGGCAACCCAGTCCTCTGTGATCCAATGGGGACATGTGATCCAAAGCCATCAATGTTTGAAGAGAGGAAGGAAAAAAGGCATTTGAAGTGTTCCAACGATCAGTAAGAGATTTGAACACTACCAACAACGAGGGCCGTGGGTGTAGAATAGCAGGAATAAGAATTATGAAAAATGAATGAAAAATACTTCAATACCCAAGAGTCTTTGTGAACCGTGCGCAGTTGTTTTCAAGGTAACATTATTGACATTGAATTGGGGAAACATGTCGGCGCTGGTTTATCACAACACAGGTTGAAATAGCTGGATCAAATCTTTACCCATCATGCAGTAAAATATATCAACCAACCACCTGCTATGGTACAGAAGAAAGTGTTTCTGTGCGGTTGTTGCTGTGAATGTGAAAGTCATGAACTATTTGCCCGTTGAAGGTTTAGCCTCCTGCCACTCTGCTACTCAGGAATGGATTGGAGACTGACTCGAGTGTCGTGCGTGTATACCGCACTATCCTTTATGTACAGCCCTTGCTAAGCCCTGCTCCCCTGTCGTGACTGCGTGCTTTACCACTGAGTCTTTAGATTGTACTGTGCGTTATCAGTCACTAGTTAAGTGCCATGTCATGCCATTCCAGCGTGCTTTGAAGATTGTTCGCTTTCTCTACAAGCTTTCAGGGTACGGTAGTTATTGTGGTTAGTGCCAAGGTGTGCGCAGGGGTGTGTGTGTGTGTGTGTGTGTGTGTGTGTGTGTGTGTGTGTGTGTGTGTGTGCGTGCGAGCGCTCCTAGAGTTTCTGTGGAGAGTTCTAGAAGCTAAATGTACACCATCGCACCAGGAAACGATCTGCTCAGTTTTGATGCTTCCTATTGCCTTTCAACCACTGAGCATACAGACACACTGGTATATGATATTTGGATTTATAAAAGGAGAAGCGTTTACCTATCCACGAGAGTGTTTTATGCTTTGTTTTTTTTTTTTGTTTTTTTTAAGAAAACAGTGAAAAGATGTGCATACTTGTAAACTCAGCCTACATGTTATGAAGCAGAGCTATGTGTGGTGACGTTTGCATGTCTGTTTTATTTTTATTATTAGAATAAGAAAGGGCATAACTTGGACATTAGTTGTGCAGCTTCCTTCCTTTGTGTGCTGAGGTCATAGTTCAGGAACAGCCAGCTTTTAAGATAAACACCTGAAATGACCCTGATTATCTACTCAAAGATGAATAAAAATAATTGAATGAAAACATTTTTTTTCTTTTGTTCCTTTCATTTTTCTACCTTGGACATTTTTACTGTCCTTTTGTTTGTCTCTGTGACCCCATCAGCTTTTTGTTTGTCCTTTTTAAGGAACCCTGAGTATTATAAAAAAAAAAAAAAAAAAAAAAAAAAAAAAAAAACTCAAATTATACAAAGGATACTGAAATAGGCATGCGGTCAGATACAGAATAATGGGCCCTTTTTTGCCATTATTCTCCCTCTCCCTCACACATCACAGTGCAATGTGTACCTCTGCACAACTGCCGGGTTGTGTGTCGTTCTCAGTTGCTAGGCAACCACCTTGAAAGAGAGGAGAGGCTGCAGATGGAGAAAGTTAACTGGTGTGTGGGGCGAGGGACTAAGGTTGGTCCAGTAGGCCTCCCCAAGCAGAAGGGGCATTCACTGGTCAAAAATGTCGAGGCGAGGACCCTGGAGTGGATGCGGAGCCGAACCACACCGTCCACACTTTAGGAGACGTCCACCTCGCTCTCCATTTGTGTCTCTTGTTTATATATATTTTTTGGGATTATTTTGCCTTTGTTATGAAGGGGAACTGAAGAGACTTACAGGAAACGAGAGAGAGAGAGAGATTGAGTGGGATCGGGAAATTACATGAGTCAAACTCTGACCCCAGTCCAACGGGTTAGCAACTATGGATTTGGGAAACGCACCAGTTTGTTCATTTGTGCTCAATAGAATCGGCCGGTTTGGTAAATGGTTGGAGCAAATATGTCAGCAGACTTGTACTTTACATAGCCATTGTTTTCCACCTCTAAATAAATGACACAAAATGGCCGCCTCACCACTGCCACCGTTAGTGCTGTGTGTGTAGTGACTGAGCTGTCACTGGCCGCCGAGTGGCAGCGAACAGTAGTGGTCTTGGAAAGAGCTAATAGGAGCCACACATGCCAGAGTGACAGTCCAAAAGGGTTGCCAAAAAAATATCGCTTTGATGAAACCCTGGAAATCTATTTCAAACTGCTGCATGACAGTGAGCATCTCCGTATCTAGTACACACATACACAGCCAATGACCGTATCCCTATCTGATACACACCCACTGCCCATCTTTCTGTCTGACACACACACACACACGCATACATACACACACTCTCTCACACACACTTGCTCACTGATTCCCTCATGGAGGTCATCAAAGGCCTCTCTCATCTGACGGAGCGAGACTGCCCGCTGCGATGCCGCCCGGCAGGGGGGATCAGTGCCTGCCCCCGGTGTCCATCAGAACGCCACGCCGCTCACCCAGCGGCTCCGTAATTACTACTGGCCCCTCTGTCCCACCGCTGGAGACTGGACCGGAGCCGGCCACTCCGAGCTCGTCACATCCCGTGGCCACAGACTGCCCATTAACTCTGCAGTGGAGAAAGTGTGAGAGTGTGTGTGTGTGTGTGCGAGTGTATGAATACTTTTGAGAGTGGTATGTGTTTTGAATCTTCGGTGGAAAAAGTCTGTGTGCGTCTGTGTGCTTGCGAGTGTTTCCTTTTTATGAATACCTTTGAGAGAGTGGTGTGGGTTGTTTCGACTGCCTCAAGCTTGTAGGCTTGTCTCCGTCTAGTATGCATCGTATGGTCTCTCTCTTTTTTTCTCCATCACTCAGCCATAAGAGCTCTACTGCATCTTCCTCCTCCTCCTCCTCCTCTTCTCCTCCTGTTCTTCCCTATCATCTCCCTCTTCCTCCAGACCCCCTGCCTCCCAGGTTCCAGGAAGAGTAGGCTGCCCAGTCAAAGGCTCTCCTCTCCAGCGGGCACAAGAGGAGTGGGAGAGGGCCTTGCAGCTCCAGCAGGAGCCGAGCTTCAGAGAGCTACCTTCACAAACTCGCTCACTTGCTCCAGGAGGCTTTTCAGAGTTCTGCTCAATTGGTCAGCCAGCTTTTCAGGGCAGTCAACCCTAATCGGGTGCCCATGCCCCGCCAGCCAAGGTCCCAGGGTTCAACAACCGCAGTGTCCGATGCCCCGCCATGCCAAGGTCCCAGGGTTCAACAACCGCAGTGCCCAATGCCCCGCTATGCCAAGGTCACAGGGTTCAACTCCAAGGGAGATCAAGCGCGGATTTAAACAAAAACAAAAAAAGAGTGCCTGGTCAATCCTTCGGAGATTGTGCTCTGAAAAAAAAAACTTCTCACTGTCATTAATGAGCAGCTTTGTGCACCGACTCGCTGTAGCTCAGTGGCAATTTCAGAATGGGTTTTCCCACTCTCAAACAGTTCTGTGATAAACTCTGTGTATTCCTGAAGAGCCATTTTACTGTTCTTTCAGTTTGTTGTCAGTCAGCACAGCTGGTGGTCTTCCTCACCTTGGCAACCAAGTTCCAAAAGAGACGTGCCCCCATGGCAAAACGGAAAAGAATCGGCAGATACCGTAATCCAAAATTTAGAATTTTCATTTAGGTGGAGAATCGAAAAATTAAAAAACGACCCGTTATCCGTTTTTTCCATTTTGGTTTTTAAAACGGGAAACGAAAAAGTGGTTTCTCGTTTTTTTTGTCTTTGGTTTCACTACTAAAAACGAATGAACGGAAAGTACACGGATTCTGCTTCAGTGCTGCAGAAGTCATTTTCAATCGTGGAAGAAGGCCAAACGATTGAATTGGAAAGACTACGATACCCAGAATTCCAGACCGCTTCCATTACTTCTGTTACTAACAAAATAGCTCTTAGATTGCAGGGGTTTTATTAGTTTGGAGATCTTCCCAGAAATGAAGACACACCATAAGTAGTTAAGCACACCCTCCTTCCACACACACACGCACACACTCACACACACACACACACACACACACACACACACACACACACACACACACACACACACACACACACACACACACCAAACTGTGCAAGCAATTTCACCCTTACCGTGCGAGGACAATGCACAGCCATGCCACTGGCTTCTTCTGCCTACGCAGAGAAGCAGTGGACATGGATTATTACAGCATGGCTCTCCCTACCCAGCCATTGTCCGGCGGATTGGCTGTGCGGCCGGCAAGTTTTAGTAATGGTCTGTAATTGCTTGTGTAATTGCACTCCAGGGAATAAAGGGGACACACACACGCACACACACACGATGCGTGCCCAACGGCCAGGCCTCAAAGGCAGAAGGAGAGTGTGTTCATCTTCAAAACGCTGCCAGCTCCCATCACCCACACACTGTTCTTTTTCTCTTCTCTTCTCTCCCTTGCTCCCTCCCCTTCTCTCTCTCTCCATCTCTCTTTCACTCCATCTCCCTCACCCCCTTCACTCTCCTCTCCTCTCCTCACTCCCTCTTTCCTCTTCTCACACTCACCCCATCTCCATCTCTCTCTTTGTCTCTCTCTCTTTCAGCCCATGTCCCTTACCCTCATTCTTTCTTTCACTCTCTCCCTCACTCCCACCTCTCTCCCCTTCCCCCTCTCTATCTCTCTCTTCCATCTTTCTCTCTCCCTCCCTCTCTCTTTTCGCTCTGTCTGGGTGGCCAGTGCCTGCGTGCCCAGTTTCCACTGGCCCTGATGGAGGCCGAGGAGAAGCAGGGGCAGCGGGTGGAGCGGCAAGCCCAGCTGGAGGCCCTCGCGGCTGGGCTGAGGGCTGTGCTGGAGGTGGGGAGGAAGCTGGCTGTGAGTGAGAGAGGAGGTGCAGAGGGAGAGGGAGAAAAGTGAGCAGACAGTGCCCTTAAAGAGGCACAGGTGTGTGTGTGTGTGTGTGTGTGTCTATGTGATGGAGAACTAACCAACTGGCTCTAGCTCTCTTTGCTCGGCCCATTTACTTTTTGCAGGTGTGTGTGTGTGTGTGTATTCAGAGGGGGCTCGTTGGAGAAGAGAAAGAGTCTGCAAATTCTTTTTCTATCGATTCCCTTATTTCTTTTCCAGATGGTCTTTATTGTGTGTGTATTGTGTATTATTGTGTGTGTGTGTCTCAGAAGTGTGTTTCTCAAGATGTGTGAGCGGTGTGTCACTGCGGTAATACGTGACGAGGAGTGTGTGAGAGGCTGAGAGGAACAGACACCGCGGGAGACACACACAGCAGGTCTCACACCTGTAGAACCGGCAAGTGAGCCCACTGCTCCCTGTGTGTGTGTGTGTGTGTGTGTGTGTGTGTGTGTGTGTGTGTGTGTGTGTGTGTGTGTGTGTGTGTGTGTGTCTAATGGCAAGCTTGAGTGCTTGCAAGCATTTTGAAGACAAGGGACAAGGTACCTTATATCCTTACACATACATGCCTTGTGTTTGTGTGTATGCCTATGCATCTCTTTTGTGTGTCATGTACAAACTGTGTGTGTGTGTTTGTGTGGGTGTGTGTGTGTGTGTGTGACAAGATAGAGCAGCTGGAGGAGACAGTGTTCCACCGCATCACAGGGGAGCCTGTCCTCTGTGAGTAAGAGTTGAAGGTCAGCTCCTGACGTCCTCGTCTGAGGCTCTCCGTTCAACTCTGTACCCATGACAACACTCTCCACGCTGGACTTTCTGGTCTCTTTCTGGTCTCTTTCTGGTCCTGTCCTCACCATTTGTCCTTTTCCGTCTGTTTCTCTGTCCGTGTTATTCGCTCACATCATGTCTAATACTCTCATCTTCTGAATGAGTTAAAGAGCTTTTACACACACCAACACACACACACACACATACTCATTCACACACACTCACTCACTCCATTTCCTAAACTCATGCATAACTCAAGAGTTATGCATGAGTTTAGGAGATGCAGTGAGTGAGTGAGTGAGTGAGTGACACTGTGACAGATAGACACACACACACACATACACACACATATACACACTATACACACACACACACACATCCTATCTCTCTCTCCTCTCTCGTGTCTTTGTCATAGATTCCTGATGACCTTCCTCTGTGACCTTCCCTTCCTAAGAGAAAAGAATATTATGCGCTCGTATGCAAATGGCCTCATGCTGATTCCCATTCCCATTCCGAGGTGCAGCAGTGGTCTGGCTTTACTAGTCCGCGTGCTCCAGCCAGGCCTCATGCCAGTATGCATATATATATAAATGTCGCCATCCTCCCTGACTCCTTCAACCCCTCTCTTCTTTATACTCTCTCTTCCTCTTTCTGTCTCTCTCTCCCTGTTTCTCTCCTTTACGTCTTCATACTCCATCTCTCTCTCTCTCTCCCTGTTTCTCTCCTTTATGTCTTCATACTCCATCTCTCCATCTCTCTCTCTCTCCCCTGCTCTCAGAGAGTGCAGTGCAGTTATAAGCAGTGGATCTGACAGATTCCTCCTTCCACCCCGACAACCTGCTGCAGCTGCAGAGAGTAGGCAGGGAGCCTGGCCTCACCGAGACAGGGACGCAGACTGATGATGTCATCAACCCCCCCCCTCATCCCCTTCATCTCCTTCTTCTGAGTTCTGAGTTCAACCAGAGACTTTCTAATGTGGAGACACAGCACTCAAAAAATCCTCCATAGAAATGCATGGGGCTAGTTTGTAACGCCAATATGGCCGTTGTCTACACATATCCCACCCCTTCCTCGGCAAAACATCGACATGTGAATACATTGAGCCAATCATGTGGCGTGATGTGAATACATTGAGCCAATCGTGTGTTGTGAACTCGCAGCTGAAGCAAGATTGGTGTCGTGAAGCCTTGCTCACGCGCATTTCTGCCAAAGAGGATGCCCGATGAGTGCCCAAAAAGCGTTGCAATATGGCCGCTGAGTAGAGGGACTTGCCTAAAAGGACTTTGGTTCAACCCTTTGACTGACAGTCATAGACTCAGGTTGATCTCTCTGCATGAACTGTGTTGAACCCTAAAACTGTTTTCGGGGTGAATGATTTTGCTCATAATTCAGTTTAAACAAACAATTGTTTTTTTTTCTTTTATCTAATGCAAATTAACATTTCATCTTTACATTCTTTATCTTGTCATCAGTTAATTGCACACCTAATCATTTATTTGTTTGGCCTACTAGGCTATCCTCTAATACAGGGGTTCTCAAAGTTTTTAACTGAGGGCCACCTAAGGAGGGGGAGAAAAAAAACTGGGGGAAAAAAATCCCATTTGTAATCATTTTAATGACCAGTTCGCATCTGTACAGTTTATATTTATTGCATTAAACACATTTTAATTCATAACAGAGGCTAAGCCTGGCAAAACAGTCTCAGTGTGCCCTCAGTGTGCCTTGCTTCTTATCTGCATAGGCCTTATTCAGGGCCAATTCCAGCTACCAAAGCACCACAGGAAAACCTGACGGCCACGAAACACCACTAAATGGAGATTCATTCTTTTCAAAGCACACAGTACAGTTGTACAGTTTTAACAGTTTCACAGATGTTATCAGATGTTATCGCGGGCCGCCAGAAATGTTTCTGCGGGCCGCCATTGGCCCCCGGGCCGCACTTTGAGAACCTATGCTCTAATATTTCTGTTCATTACGTTGATTCAGATTGTTTATTGATAGGTTACGTTCATAGACTCACAAAACGCAAGGGTCTGTTCGGTCTTTTGGAGCGAGATCATGGTTAAAGAACTGGGTGATATGGCCACACGGTGGCAGTAGAGGAACAGGATTGAGGTGGCCAGGTGTGAGACTTTCTAGGGACGCTCTGCATCATATCAAATGTAATAGCTCTTTAAGACTGTTATTGTTTGGAGAAAAAATCTTTCCCTGGCCTTGTCAAGATTATCCAAGCGAAATGGTGGGAATGTAGAACAGAAAGCAAGGTGGTCAGTCTCTTCAACTCTAATTAGTATATAAGGGAACGTATATCACTAGGCATGAGAGGATTTATTTTATTGAAAATGGAGGTATATGTCATGGGATGATAATGCAGGGATAATCTGTTTGATGCGACATCTGCACTGTGTGACCATAACATGGAGTCGTTTTGGATGCATTGACGCAAAATGCACGGTGAACATTGGGGGCGCTCTGGGTCTATCATAATCCTGGCGGCGCGCGCGTGGCGTCTGTCGTGCGTGATAGTGTGACCGTACGGTGGCAACAGCCATGGGGGGGGGAGAGGGGGGGGGCCCGTGTCGGGCCACTGAAACACTGTATCCCGTTAGAGAGAGGAGGGGGAGATAGGGGTGCCCATGTAAATTTTGGGAGGGCTGAAACGGCTTGATACCGCCTCCTGGAAAAATGGGGGAAGAAAAAAATCCCGAAGAAAAAATCCGCTCCGTTAGTGTGTCTGCCAGCCGGAAGATGGGATTTTTTTATTCCAGTGCACACCTCCCCTTTCTCCTCCCTCTCTTTCTCAAACAAGCCAGTCTGTCAATGTGCCGCCTGCGAGCGTTAGGACAAGTCGGGCCAGGAGGCTTTTGAGCAAGTGAGTAGAAAAGCCATCCAGATCTTTCATGACTCGCCTTATCTGTGTGTTTTAACACACGCAGGAAACTCCTGTGTACAAATTCTATCAAATAGCTGGAACAACATTTTACATATTTACTTATCTTCATGTTCGACTTCGCTTTTTGTTATTGAATATTGACTTTACAATAGATTTCAGCGATTGGATTTTTTTTTAATGGTTTCTATGGGTCGCTGCACCTGAAACAACCATTTGATTCCCATCATCGACAGACCTTAATGCTCAAGGCACGCGAATGAGCGTGGGTCACTGGACGTACGGAATTACAAGTTGCATTTGGAGAAGAGGGTGAAAATTGAACAAGGAGCTTCGGCTGCGCAAGGAAACGAAGACAGGACTAAAACTGCGATGAGAAGTCTCGCCTGTATCAACATGTCCTTGTGAGGATGGTTTGCCGAGAGCTGAGGAAATATCTTTGATGTTAAACAATCATTAATTTACGCGCATGTTTTGATTAATTTGTCCTGTTCCCATTCCTCTCGGGGGAGACGAAGAACAAACTGCTGAGAAAGAGTGTCAGGGGGAATGGGAGAGAAACCGAACAGAATCCTAACAGATAACAAGACGAGAGACAGGAGAGGACATATAATCGTTAGATATTCTATTGAAACATTTCAATAGACCATTTGTTAAAAACGGATAATATTTTTGAAGCGGAATCAGTTTGTCTGGAAGGACTTGCGTTGAAACGGCAGGACCATAAACACAAGTCATGGATTTGGCATAGCGCGTATTCTAAGGAGACACTAAAATAGACTATTTTTCTATTTGATACATTTTCACCGTGGCCTTTTATTGTGGACGTAAACTTCTTTTCAGTGAATCGAAATATTTATTTTCTGTTGGCTTTTTCCTTTGGGGGTGCTTTTATCCATGCCAGTGCCTAGAACACCTATCCCCTAACAGCGAACCACCTACAGCCTACATCGGGCTTCAACGCTTTGCATCGGAGAGTCTAGTCCTTTTACCTTTGGGAAACAGAATCCCTTGGCATTGATGGGGGCGAGTAAACGGGATTTTGCTTTTGAAATGGAGAGTCGGAGCTGTGGGAAAGGATGGGGAATTCTGCTAATATTCTTAGTGGATTTACTTGGAATCTCTGCGACCAACATGGAGCCCATCTACTGGAATTCCTTGAACAAAAGGTAAGACCCGAAACTAAGCGCGTTTGGCAAAGTGTTTATTTGTGAGATTCCAACGTGTTCGAGTGGGTAAATCCCATCTTATCGCGCTCGTATGTGGAGATAAGCATGGATAGTTCTGAAGATTTCCTCCCGGTGCTCTTGGAAAGAGTTCAATAAAAAAAGCCTGGCCATTGACGAGCTCGGCGAATAGCTCATCAAGGAGTCTGCAGAAGTTATGGGCATGCTGCTGCCAGACTAATAAATGCCAGATTTCATTGACTGTGTGTGTTGAGGAATTTTACGACAAGCAAAGGAAGTTGGGTCATTATGTGCTGCCTTCTTTATATTCTATTTCAGCCTGGTTGGGCTACAACAACCAAAACACAAACAACTTTCACATTTAAAAGAGGGATCTAAACCACCAAATGTTAGAGGGCAAAATATATATAGCCTATTTTATAAAATCAGATAGAACGTAAAACAAACGTATGCATGAAGTGTTGAAACAACCGAAGGCTTAGCGCACTGATGCGTGTAACAAAAACCTTTCTAAATACCGTATAGCATTCTTTCCATGAGTGTAGAAATCCCCTTAAGGTTAACCTTACATGTTAGTTTAGATTGCCACCTGTGTTTCCCATTTGGAGAAGGAAATGGAGGCAACTCGTTTACTAAGGAATTATGTTAGTCAAACATCACTTGATGAATGTCTTTGGGGACAAGCCGAAGGTTAGTTCGTGCTCGATTTTAACGCATTGCTTTTGTGATAACTGAACTTTTATTGAACTAGCTGGTTGTAGCCTACTCTTTACTGGCTTTTGTTTTCTGTGTTTAAAACGCTGCCCACGCTCACTTGTCGGAGCAATTCCCACTATAAAGACAATCAAAGGACAAATTCAAGCCTGGCTCTCCCACACCGGGGTCGTTTGTCATGTAGGCTATTGCTTGTTTAAGTGGACACCCGACGCTGCCGGTCTAAATCGGTATGTAGGTTATGCAGGGCCCATTAGCAATGCCATGGGGCCCTTGAAAGACGAATAGGTTTTTAATGTGTCCATGTGGCAGTCGTGGGTCCCTTCGCCTCGACAGATGCTGCAGAGGGGACTCTAACTCTGCCCCGGTCTGTCATCTAGGCTCTTTACACCCACTGTTAATGAGCGATTTTGCCCTTGTTTCCAGGCTAATCTACAGCATGATTTCGTGAGCTGGCTCCCACAGCCTACTAGGCTACAATGATGATTATTTTTTTGTTCTCCAAATTAGTTTTTGACCTATCTTGGTTTTGTGGATAGGTAATGAAACCAATGGGAATATGTGTAGGATCTGTAAAAGTGACATTTTCTGGTGGGGGGGTTGTGAAATTAGTCGTAGCCTACAGTCCGTTCACTGCACCCGCCCCGCACTTAACGCACGCACACATAATGTTCTCTGTCTCTTTTCTCTCTCTCTCTCTCTCTCTCTCTCACACACACACACACACACAAATTATTAACATACAATTGCACTCCAAAAACACACTTGCACGCACACCAGCCAACACGCAACTAAACGAATCGAATCGCGTTTGTAGCCTGGAGCTTTTACGGGCCGCCAAACAGACACTTGCATCCTAATTACTGAACGGCAGAGAGCTCTCTTTTGCTCCACACCCACACTCTCGTCGCCTAATGGGCATCTGTACTGTCTGCACGGCCTGATGGGGCTCCAGGCTACAACAATCTGCGCCAGGCAAAGACAAAAGCTGCCTGCTGTTTAGGATGCTGGTGAATTACCTGAGGAAGGTCCCTGTCTGGTTGCGTGGAATCATGAGGAGTTCTCTCCATATCTGTCTCTAAACAGGAACGCACCGATTTCTTTCTTGTCATTTTTTCTTTCTTTCTTTCTGTTTTATTTGAGTGTTTCTCCCTGTCTTTCAGTGTCTGGCGTGCAGGTTTCTACCCTATTCTCTCTCTCTCTCTTTATATCTTGATTCGTCTCCCCTTGTAAATCAAAACGCCCCCCCTTCCTCCATTCTCTCCTTGTCCATCCCCGACCCGCTGCTCGAGATGATGGTGCTGCTGCTGTGACACCCTCCCCTCTCTCAGATGAGAGGCAAATGAACAACATGTGTTCATATCAGCAACTAATGAACTTGCTCCTGCGGTACGGGAGAAACATGCAGAGAGAGAGAGAGAGAGAGAGAGAGATGATGGATAGATGTACGGAGGAGGTTTAGATGCGCGTGCGCGGGTATGTGTGTGGCAGCAGGGAATATCTTAAAATAAAAGGAAATCAATATGGCTGACCATCAATGTCACTCGGAGTTAGGCTTACGAAAATGGAATTGCTTTAGACTGGGGATCACCGTGGAGACGTTCCGCGTGGGAAGGGCGGGGGGAAATCCATTGTGACTTTTCCTCTGGCTTACTACAGTAATTTAATAACATATGGAGATTTTGCGGCCAGTATTTAATTTGCTTAGACTTTTACAATGGGACTTCACAATCAGGCTTTAAGTAGGCAAATTAGGTTATTTTATCTCTTGGTGTCCACCTATTGCTGAGCTTAGTAATATTTGCATGTTGCCTTTTGGACAGAGCTCTAAAACAGATCATGTGAAATAACTCAGACTGATTTTAAAGTTAAATTCAGGTTGCATTTGCATGTCTGTTACTTGAAATTTGAATACCATCTACCTTGGTTTAGGCTACATTTGTGGACAACTGTCCAGTTTCGATATCAACTTATGCCTTGGTTCTGCTCATGGTAATCGGACAGTTAGAAAACTGATTCAGATTTCCGATGAGTGTATCAGACCATGCTCTTAGACACTCAAATACTTACTCACATAATCACACACACACACACACACACACACACACTTCTTCAAGCAGGAGTATGTCATAAATAGGTGCCAACAGGAGTGTTACCTTTATGCCAAGCCCTTCAAAAACACACACACACACACGCCTGGGGCAGTGTGCCACTATAAACACCCTTCTGGATTTTAAATACTAGTGAAAATCTACTACTGTGATCTACTACTGTGTGTGGGTCTGTGTGTGAATGTGAGTATGTTTTAGATTCGATTAGATTAGATTAGATTCAACTTTATTGTCATTGTGTAGAGTACAAGTACAGAGACAACGAAATGCAGTATGTATGCAGTATGTATGTGAGTATGTGTTACTGTACATATTGCACACTTTATATGGGAACAAGTGTGTGTGTGTGTGTGTGTGTGTGTGTGTGTGTGTGTGTGTGTGTGTGTGTGTGTGTGTGTGTGTGTGTGTGTGTGTGTGTGTGTGTGTGTGTGCGTGTGTGTGTGTGTGCGTGCGTGCACGCGCACGGTAGAGGCGCCTCCCTTTGAACTGCATAGTGTCGTGTTCTACAACTCTCCCCCTCTCAACTGCACTTTAAAGACGAAACCCCCTCTGGATTGTCAATAATTAATTAATCGGCGGCTAATTGGCCGGCGAAGGACGGGCTGCCTAAGTAGGCTAAGCGTCGAGAAGGAACGAGGGAACAGAGAGAGGCGCCGCGGAGGAGAGAAGAAAGATCTCCAAATACCTTTGATGGGATGCCCAAGATGGCAGACGCTGGAGTTGAACTGAGGCAGAATGTTAGTGGGTCAGAGATGTGTGTGTGTGTGTGTGTGTGTGTGTGTGTGTGTGTGTGAGTGTGTGTGTGTGTTTGTGTGTGTGTTTGTGTGTGTGTGTTTGTGTGTGTGTGTGTGTGTGTGTGTGTGTGTGTGTGTGTGTGTGTGTGAGAGAGAGAGAGAGAGGGTGTGTGTGTGTGTGGGTGTGTGTTGGATGCTGGAGCCATATTGAGTCCAAAGCTAACTGAGTGGTCCCCTTTCAAGTGAAACCAAACTACTTTTCTGAGACAAAAATATATCTTTCTTTACTCTGTTTGTAGAGTTGGTGTTTTACGTCATATATGTTATGTGTCATATCTCTTCTGAGCTGAAGCACAGCACTAAGTGCTGATGCTAACCTTTTGTTTATTAGTATTATTAGTACTATATATATAAGACAACTGGAGGAAAGGCTTTTGAGAACCAGGCCCTTGTCAATCCTGGATCTGAAAGCTCACTCTCTCTTTCTGTGTGTGTGTGTGTGTGTGTGTGTGTGTGTGTGTGTGAAATAGCCATTCCTCAGCCATTCCTTTGTTATGCGTCTGGTCAGAGGTCAGCCCTGTTT
>NC_063212.1:21612438-21617438 GCF_017589495.1 Alosa alosa | reverse complement strand
CCATCTCTTTCTTTCTTTTCGTCTTTCTCTCTTTTCTCTCTTTGCCCCTGCTTCCCTTTCTTCTCACTCTCTCTCTCCCCATTCCACTCTATCACCCTCTCACTATACTTCTCTCCCCATTCCACTCTATCACCCTCTCACTATACTTCTCTCCCCATTCCACTCTATCACCCTCTCACTATACTTCTCTCCCCATTCCACTCTATCACCCTCTCACTATACTTCTCTCCCCATTCCACTCTATCACCCTCTCACTATACTTCTCTCCCCATTCCACTCTATCACCCTCTCACTATACTTCTCTCCTTTCATCCTACGCTCACTTCTTTTTTCCTCCTCTCTTCAGAGTCCCTGTTTTTCCTCCTCTTTTCTGTTCTCTCTCTCTCCCTTGTTTTCATTTCCCACGTGGGGCCCTTTCTCTCATTCTCAACACCACACTCTTTCTCTTTCTCTCATTCTCAACACCACACTCTTTCTCTTTCTCTCATTCTCAACACCACACTCTTTCTCTTTCTCTCATTCTCAACACCACACTCTTTCTCTTTCTCTTTCTCTCTCTGCCTCTATATCTCCCCCTGCTCCTCTCTGCCTCTTTCTTCCCAGGCATTCTCACCCCTTCAAGCCTTCTCTCTATCTGTTTCTCTCTATCTGTTTCTCTCTATGTCTCTCTCTATCTGTTTCTCTCTATCTGTTTCTCTCTATGTGTTTCTCTCTATCTGTTTCTCTCTATGTGTTTCTCTCTATGTGTTTCTCTCTATGTGTTTCTCTCTATGTGTTTCTCTCTATGTGTTTCTCTCTATCTGTTTCTCTCTATCTGTTTCTCTCTATGTGTTTCTCTCTATGTGTTTCTCTCTGTGTTTCTCTATCTGTTTCTCTCTATCTGTTTCTCTCTATGTGTTTCTCTCTATGTGTTTCTCTCTATGTGTTTCTCTCTATCTGTTTCTCTCTATGTGTTTCTCTCTATGTGTTTCTCTCTATGTTTGTTTTTGTATTTGGTTTACTTTTGGATTAGTACGTTTAGTGTTTTAATTTTCATTTAAAATTCACTCTCCCTCTATCTCTCTTTCTCTCAACATCCCACTCTCTCCTCTTTCTCTCCACTCTCCCCCCTCTCTCTTCTCTCTTTCTCTTCCTCCTGTCCTCTATCATCCTTCTCTTCTCTCTTTCTTTTCCTCCTCTCCTCTCTCATCCCTCTCTTTCTCTTTCTCTCTCCCATCCCTCTCTTTCTCTTTCTCCTCTCATCCCTCTCTCTTCTCTTTCCTCTCTTTTTCTTCCTCCTCTTCTCTCTCATCCCTCTCTTTCTCCTCTCATCCCTCTCTCTTCTCTTTCCTCTCTTTTCTTCCTCCTCTTCCTCTCTCTCTTCCTCTCTCTTCTCTTTCCTCTCTTTTTCTTTCTCTTTCTCCTCTCTCATCCCTCTCTTTCTCCTCTCATCCCTCTCTCTTCTCTTTCCTCTCTTTTTCTTCCTCCTCTCTTCTCTCATCCCTCTCTTTCTCCTCTCATCCCTCTCTTCCTCCTCTCCTCTCTCATCCCTCTCTCCTCTCCTCTCTCCTCCACTTGAGTCCAGCTGTAGTGGAGCTCGCCTGCTGATCCAGGGGAGAGAAAACAGATGGAGTGCTCTCTCTTTTCTTTCCTTTTCTTCTCTCCGTCGTTCCCTCTGTTTCCAAGAGAAAGGGGAGGGTGTGTGTGTGTGTGTGTGTGTGTGTGTGTGTGTGTGTGTGTGTGTGTGTGTGCATGAGGGGCTAGAAGAATGTCACCAAGGGAAAAGTGGGGAGTCAGGCAAGTGACACAAAAGCCCCACAAAACCACTCCAGTGCAGAGCAGAGCCTCCCTAAAACCTGCCCCAAGTGTGTGTGTGTGTGTGTGTGTGTGTGTACGTGCGCGGGTGTCTTGTGCTGGGTGCCATACTACATGACACTCTTTAGTTCATTGTGTTGAATGCCATGAGGTTTATAATGTGTGAGATCTAGTGTGTGTGAGAGTGTGTGTGTTTGTTTGTGTATGTGTATGTTGGTAGGTGTGGACAGAGGTAAATGGATGTGAAATTATTCCTTTTATTCCACAGTTGCTTTTGTTCTGCATGATTTGGTGTGTGTATGTGTGTGTGTGTGTGTGTGTGTGTGTGTGTGTGTGTGTGTGTGTGTGTGTGTGTCTGTATCTGTGTGTGTGTTTGTGTTTGAGTGTATCTGTTCTCTATTGCCAGATTAACAGCTACTCAAATGTTAGTGTTTAGTCTTGGAGTGTGGTGCACTGGAAAGTGTTATAACTCCAAGTGCGGCACGCTCAGTTTGAGCTCGCTCACACGCACACACACACACACACAAACACACATTGTGTGTGTTTGTTACCGAGCCTCCCCTGAAACACACCATACCTCTGTAAGTAATAAGGGCCCACATTGTTTCTTAAAAGGGCCAGAGAAGAGTGTGGCGGTGGGGCCCGCCTCTGTTGACGGTCTCCTCCTCCCTGCCCGCCAGTCAGCTAGTCGATGCCGGACTCGCACGACTTCCCCAGCCCGCGCGGCGCTATTGGGTTACGTCTGCATTTGTACCCGAGACGGGGCCGCTTGATTGGAACCTGCTGCCGGCTCTGATCAAAGGGAACCGGTTCCGTCTCGTTCTCCGTCTTGGAGAACCTCACGGAGGCCCACCGCGGCGGTGGGAACTGTTGTGGACTCCTGAGGGAGGGAAATATCCTATTATGGAGGCAAACATCGCTTCCCTCTCTCTGCGCTTGGCCCCTGAGGGCGCTTTTACGAAGTCTCGTGGATCACTAACGACTCTGTTTTATAGTAGCCCGTCCGGCCATGATAGGTTGGGTCAGCTACACTCAATTCAGTTCAGTCGAAGTGAGTTTGAACTTTGAAAAAAAAAAAACAGATTTATTCCTGGGCTTTTTCTGGCCTTTATTGACAGGACAGTGGATAGTAGACAGAGATGTGGACCGCTATGTGGGATGGTACTGGACTGCTATGTGGGATGCCACCACTTGCGCCTTTAGCTGCCCTGCCCTCAAGAGACATGTTTTGGCCTGATAAATATTTTTTGCATTGCCAGAGCATAACAAGTTTGTGTGTGTGTGTGTGTGTGTGTGTGTGCTTCTACAAGCGATAGAACATCTCAAGTCTCTGGGTCTGATGCAATGCACCGCAGTTCCCTGTCCTTTTCTCTTTTGTTCTCTCTCAGTGTCTGTCACTCTGTCACACACACACACACACACACACACTCTCTCTCTCTCTCTCACACACACACACACACACACACACTCTCACACACACACATAGACACACATACTGTATGCAGACAGGCATATACACACACACACACGCATACATATAAACATATGTTTATGCATGTGTGTATGCATGTGTGTGTGTGTGTGTGTGTGTACTGCATGCATACACATACACACAGACATACACACACATACGCATACACACACGCACACACACTGACTTATTCCCTCTCCCCCTCCCTTACTCTCTCACACCATCACCTGCTTTCTTTTCCTTCTGAGTGTATGAATGTGTGTGTGTGTGTGTGTGTGTGTGTGTGTGTGTGTGTGTGTGAGATTGATCCCCCCTCCTCCCTAAATTAGACGTCATTTGCAAGCCAAAACCATGGAGCGCACAATGCCCGTGTTCATGGGGAGGGGCACAGGCAGTGTGGCGAGACAACAGAAAATCGCCTGTACCACTTGACCCTTGGTGTGTGTGTGTGTGTGTGTGTGTGTGTGTGTGTGTGTGTGTGTGTGAGTGAGTGAGTGAGGGGAGGGGGGGGGGGGGGGTGTATGGACTGTTTGTGCCTGTGTGTTTGGGGGGGTGGCAGAGGGGTAGATAATCCCCTACTGCAGTATCCCTCTACTTCAACACCCTCCACCACCACCACCTCTCTCTCTCTCATCTCACACACACACACACACACACTCCACTTGTCCTGCCCAGCAATGTGGCGCACTCAGCTGTCAATCACTCAACAAAGCTGTCGCTAAGGGGATTACGGGCCCCACCCTTGCAAGTGAAGAGAGAGAGAGAAGAAGAGAGAGAAGGAGAGAGAGAAGGAGACAGAGAAGGAGATGGAAGGAGAGAAAGAGCAAATGAGAGAGAGAAAAAGAGAGAGAAAAATATGCTATCTACTCTCACTAGCTTCTCTTCACTGTCAGTTGTTCTCCTTTACTTTCGTCTTTGTGAGGTCTCTCCCTCCCTCTCTCTCGCTCTCCCCCTCTCTCTCTCTCACTCTCTCCCTGTTCTCTTTCTCCTCTTTCTTCATTCTCCCACTATCCTCTGTTTTTTTTCCTATCTCCCTCTCTTCCACCCTCTTTGTATCACACCATCCCTGCCACTCCCATGCCTGCCCCCCCCCCTCTCCTCCTCCTCCACCCTCTCTCTCGTTCACTCTCTCTCTCACCCTCTTCTACTAAAGTGCTTTTCTGTTGTACATCTGGGCTTATACACATCACAGGTAGACTCGTAAACACACACACACACACACACACACACACACACACACACACACACACACACACACACACACACACACAATATCTCTTCTTCCCCTCTCTCCTCCTCTACTGTCCAGTTCATTCTTACCTCTATCTAAAGCTCTCCTCGTCCGCCTTAGCCTCCCTCTCTCCCTCCCTCTCTCCCTCCCTCCCTCTCTCCACCTCCACCCGTCCGTCTCCCTCTCTATCTCTCCACTGCATACGCACTGTCCTCCTCCTCCTCCACTGTCTGCCTCTACCTTCATTCTGCCATGTGTGTGCAGAAGAGGGAGGGTGGTGTGTATGTGTGTGTGTGTGTGTGTGTGTGTGTGTGTGTGTGTGTGTGTGTATGTGTGTGTGTGTGTGTGTGTGTGTGTGTGTGTGTGTGTGTGTGTGTGTGTGTGTGTGTGTGTGTGTGTGTGTGTGTGTGTGTGTGTGTGTGTGTGTGTGTGTGTTGGGCAATGTCAATCATGCGAATCCCTCAATAACACGCACACACAAACACAAACACACACACAATCACA
>NC_063212.1:21602438-21607438 GCF_017589495.1 Alosa alosa | reverse complement strand
TGTGTGTGTGTATGTTGTTGTTGTTGTTGTTGTTGTTGTTGTTGTTTTTGATGAAGTGAAACCTTCACCAGTGATCTTGATTGATGGGTGAGTGTGTGACCCATAGGACTCCACGCCTCTCACACAGGCTTCTGCTGTCACTTGTCCACTCCTGTGGAGACACCACACACACACACACACACACACACACACACACACACACACACACACACACACACACACACAAACACACATACAGTCACACACACATATGTCCACTCTGGTCCACAGATGGAAACCTAATTCTGTCTCTCTCTTCTCTCTCCTTTCCAAAACCCCACCAATTACAGTCACTTTTCCCTCTCCCTCCGTCCTTCCTCTGTCCTTTTCTCTTTCTTAACGAGCTATCTCGTTAATGTCAGAATCTCCTTCCCTCTCTCTCTCTCTCTCTCCCCCCCTCTCTCCCCCTGTCCCCCATCTCTCTGTCTCTCTCTCTCTCTCTCCCTCTCCTAGAATATATGTGGACAGAAGTATTTTTCCTACCCTTTCTTTTCAGAGAGACAGAAAAATGTGGAGAGAATAGGAGTGCTCTTTCACGTCTGAAAGGGTGTGTGGGGGGGGCAGTTGTGAAGTAGTGGAACTAAAATTGCAGGAGGTGTCGGGGTGGTTGGGGGACTGGGGGTAAATGACTGAGCGACACCGTCAGTTGCAGGGGGCGGATTGTGTGGCGCACTCGCTTTCTGAGTTGGAGAGGCCAAAGGGGTTGCATTCACTGGGGGCACTCTCTATTTCGTTCACCACCTCTCTCTCTTTTTCTCTTTCTTTCTTTCTTTCTTTCTTTCTTTCCCTTTCTTTCTTTCTAATTTTCTGTCCCTTTCTCTCTCCCACTTTCCCTGTTCATCTCTCTTCAGCTCTCCTTCTTTTCCCTGCTCTCCATTTCTCCCTCTTTCTCTCTTTCTCTCTCTCTTACTCTTTCTCTCTTTCTCTCACTCACTCAGTATCTCTATCATTTTGCTCCCTCTCTATCTCTATTTCACTCTCTCCCTCTCTTCCACTCTTTTTCCCTCACCCACTCTCTCTCTCTATCTCCCTCTGTCCCTCTCACCCCCCATCCCTCTCTCTCTCCATCTCCCCTCTCTCTCTCACCCCCCCATCCCTCTCTCTCTCCCTCTCCCCTCTCTCTCTCTCCCCCCCTTTCTCTCTCTTTCTCATTCTGGCAAGCTCCTCTGCATTATTAAAGAGGACGTCCGGTGCCAGGGCTGCGGTGCTCTATGTCGGGCTGGGCTGGACTGGGCGGGTCCGGTCTGGGGTGATGGGAGATAGGGACGCTGAAGGACAGCGATGCATGCCCCCCTTCTTCGCCTCAGGCTCGTTTTCACACCGGATTCTCCACGCCTCAGGCGATAACACACATCTTACAAGACAGCCTAAAATAACAACAGGGAGGGAGAGAGAGGGAGAGAGCGAGGGAGGGAGGGAAAGAGGAGAGGTAAAAGCAGGAAAGAAAACAGCAGGATGATGAAAGAGAGGAAGAGAAGGAGGGTAATGGGAAAAGGAGAAGAGGAGAAATGTGGAGAGAAAGATGGAAGGAGTGTGAGGAGAGGTGGAGAAGTAAAGTGGGGAAGTGAGAGAGGAGGAGAGATAAAGAGATGGAGAGAGTAGAAGAGAGAAGGGGTAAACATAGAGAAAGAAAGAATGTTAGAAGTGGAAGAAGAGGAGGAAGAAGAAGAGGAAGGAGAGAAGTAAGAAGAGGAAGAGGAGGAGGAAGAAGAGGAGGAAGAAGAGACTGAGAGTGTGAATGGATAGCAAGAGACATCGTCAGGTCATCAGAAAGGGCACATAAGGTGAGAAAGTGGTAGAACAAGAAAAAGAGAAAGAGAGAGTGAGGGATAGTGAGAATGAGAAGAGAGAGAGAGACAGAGAAAGTGTGAGAAAGAGAAGGAGAGAGAGAGTGAGGGATAGTGAGAATGAGAAGAAGAGAGAGAGAGACAGAGAAAGTGTGAGAAAGAGAAGGAGAGAGAGAGAGAGAGAGAGAGAGAGAGAGATAGTGAGAATGAGAAGGAGAGATAGAGAGACAGATGGATAGTGAGAAAGAGAAGGAGAGAGAGAGAACGCCGAAAGAAGAAAGCAACTCCTCAACTTTGTCTTGATGCGGGTGGGAGGGGCAGCGCGTGGTTGGACGGGCGAGTCGTGTTAGCTGTGCCCGACTTGATGTGTTAATTAAGGAGCGTGGCCCGTGGATAATTAATGAGCCGCTCTGATTAATCACCGCTCTGGCACCACAGCTCTCGCCTTCAGATCCGCCGGGAGCGAGCCTCTGATACCCAGGACTGGAGATCACAGGGCATCTCACAGCGCCGCGCAAGCAACAGGCCAGACCACTCGCTTTCAGTGTGTGTGTGTGTGTGTGTGTGTGTGTGAGAGTGTGTGTGAGAGTGTGTGTGTGTGTGTGTGTGTGTGTGTGTGTGTGTGTGTGAGAGTGTGTGTGTGTGAGAGAGTGTGTGTGTGTGTGTGTGTGTGTGTGTGTGTGTGTGTGTGTGTGTGTGTGTGTGTGTGTGTGTGTGTGTGTGTGAGTGTGTGTGTGTGTGTGTGTGTGTGTGTGTGTGTGTGTGTTGTTGACTACGAATACACCGGTGTGTGACAAAACAAGAAAGCAAATAAGAAATGAAGAACAGGAACAGCAGACAAATTGGAAGTGAGAAAGAAAACACGAACACACAGACAGATAAACAGATAGAAATTGGGATGGAGAGAGAGAGAGAGAGAGAGAGAGAGAGAGAGAGAGAGAGAGAGAGAGAGAGAGAGAGAGAAAGACAGACATGATGGTGGGAGCTTGGCACAGCATCTCTGTGGTAAACAGCTCTATATATAGTTCAATTTCACACAGAACTTGTGAATCTGTTTGGGAATTGTGTGTGTGTGTGTGTGTGGCTCTCACAAGCCTGTGCATGTGTGACCCTGACTGTGTCACACTTTGTGTCAGGCATCATGCCCTTGAGCGTGACTGCCAATGTTGTTTGGAGAAGTGTATTTGTGTGTGTATGTGTGTGTTTGTGTGTATGTGTGGGTCTGTATCTGTCTGTGTGTGTGTGTGTGTGTGTGTGTGTGTGTGTGTGTCTGTGTGTCTGTGTCTGTCTGTGTGTGTGTCTCTCTGTGTGTGTGTGTGTGTGTGTGTGTGTGTGTGTGTGTGTGTGTGTGTGTGTGTGTGTCAGCCAACCAGCTAGACATTGGCAAAGTCACAACACCCTTACAGAGGCTCTGACAGCAGGTCTCATACAGTAAAATCACAAGCCCAACGCTCTGAACTGGAACCAGCACTCGGAGAGCCTTAAAGCTACACATCCTCACAATGACAGATCTCAGATCAGTTCATATGGCTATAGTCAGTAAAGACATGCTGGGTGACCTACAGTAACCAGGAAGGGGGGAAAAAACACAACAAAACAAAACAAAACAAAGAATGAATGGAAGTGGAATGTTGGGGGATAGAATAGAACTCAGCCGAGCAGAACGGAGAGGAAACAGTGCGCCATCTATCCAGCCCGAAACAAAATGGCTGCCATGGGTTGAGGAGCCGTGTCGGTTTCTGGCACAGGCCAGCCCACGCAGTTGGTGTGTGTGAAAATAAATCTGACTCTCGATTGCCAGCACCCTAGACGAGACAGCCAGGGCAGGATTAATGGCCTAAAAAAATTCCTTCCTGCCTTTTTTTCTTTTTTTTTCTTTTACATTTCCTCTGAAAATTGAGGCAAATGTAAACAATAGCCAACTGTTAGCGTTAGCTTGTTAGCCTGGTAATCCACTGGTCAGAGACAGTCCCATCTGTTGTCTCTTCAGACGTCCAAATCAAGAACTCCAGGCTGGACTGCATATGATAACCGCCATGCAAGTACTGTGAAATACATTGGAAATGCTTAACCCAAAATCTCTGCAAGTCTATGACCAGAGGTTGGTCTGCAGATACAGAAACATGGAGATAGATAGGTCAAAGGTCATCAACATGTGTCCTACAGTCTTTCTGTCTTCAGTATTTGACACTTAAAAATAAATTCACAATATACACAATACACAACAAAAATGCACACCAGAGAGTACAAAAGGAAATTCATTACCTTGTTTCTGTTTGAAGAAAAGCACAAACACGAATAGGAATGTCCACTCTATGCTGTCCACCTATGGCACTATTGCTTTTGCAGGCCTACTAAAATTGGGTAATTTCTCTGCAAACAGCATTTAGCAATAGTGACTAGACAGGGCTACTAGCAGTAAAGCCGATAATTAGCAGGCTAGCTTTCCACACAGGAAAAGACTTATTTTTTTTGGCTTCTTGGGGCCCGTGTGTGTGTGTGTGTGTGTGTGTGTGTGTGTGTGTGTGTGTGTGTGTATAGTCCATGAACGCTGATGGTCTAAATGCACTTTGGATTATGCAGTCCTACCTCAGCTGCTAGGTTTCCTGCCATGGCCAGGCTCCTGAACGCTAGCTCTAATTGGGACCAGGTCGTGTCCATGTCGGGCACTTCAGACACAAAAGGTCTGACACATGTGGTTGTTCCATTCTCCCTTTTCACTTTTTCACTCCCTATTTTCTCCCCTTCTGTCTTTTTTTTTGGGGTCAAACGCCTGCTTTCAGTGTAGCTCCTTTTCTCTGTCAGTCTCTTTCTCTCTCTCTTTTTCTCTCTCTCTCTCTCGCCATCTTTTTCTCTATTCTGAACATCTTCAGGAGGCCATTGAAGTGATGAGCAGATAAATGCTCATTGTTTGGTGAAAGAAACTGGAGAAAAATGCTTTTCTTTTCCTTCCTGATTTTCTCTGTCGCTTTGTCTCCTTTTGCGATGGCTGAAAAAAAAAAAAAACAGGGGATGACAAAAGACATTCTCCATGCCCCCTCTCTCACCTCCTCACCTCAACTGTCACTATCCCCCTCTCCCTCTTTCTCTCTCCCTCTTTCTCTCTCTTTCCCCTCTCCCTCTCTCTTTCTTCCTCCCCCTCTCTTTTTCTCTCTCTCTCTCTCCACCTCTCTC
>NC_063212.1:21584938-21587438 GCF_017589495.1 Alosa alosa | reverse complement strand
TGGATGTCCTCATGCAATATGTGTTTTGAGAGGGAAGTCGAGTAAAGGTTTGAATATTGATTTAATAAAAGAGGGTTAAATGTCAAACCTCTCTCTCTCCCTCTCTCTCTCCCTCCCTCTCTCTCTCTCCCTCTCTCTGTGTGTGTGTGAGTATGGCTTGCCGTCTTTATTGATGTCTACATTGGATGTTCTCAGGCATCATGTGGTTGTAAGGGGAAGTGATGTAAAGCAGCACCCCCCCTCTCTTTTAGTGTGTTTGTGTCTGTGTGTGTGTATCTGTTTTATCTGTGTGTGTGTGTATCTGTTTTTATGTGAAAGCTGTGTTAACTGTGTTTAGCTGTATTTAGCTGTCGTTTAGCTGGCAAAATAAACAGAAAGGATTGGGGTATGTCACACATCATGTGTTTGAAGGAGTCAAACTGATGACCCCCCACACACACACACACACCTCGACTCTTTCTTCACTCCACTCTTCCTAACTCTCTCTTTTGGTCATAAAGCTCTTCTGATACTACGCTTTTAGCCAAATGAAAAATAGAAAACATTGGTGATTCATTTCAATAAAATGTCTCACTCTCAATTCAATTCAATTCAGTGTTGCTTTATAAGCATGACTGTATGTACAATGTTGCCTAAGCATAACAATCCTCTCTCTCTCTCTCTCTCTCTCTCTCTTCAGATTTGGGGACGATCAGGGCTACGTTTTGTACCCCCAGATTGGGGACCGTCTGGACCTCATATGCCCGGCAGCGGACCCTCCCGGCCCCCATGGCCCGGCCGAGTATGAGTTCTACAAGCTATACCTGGTGTCATCGCGAGAGCAGGCAGACCGGTGCGAGGTGACCGGCTCGCCGAACCTGCTGCTGACCTGCGACAAACCCACCAGCGACACGCGTTTCACCATCAAGTTCCAGGAGTATTCACCCAACCTGTGGGGTCATGAGTTTAAGACCATGCATGACTACTTCATCATCGGTGAGTGTTTGTGTGTGTGTGTGTGTGTGTGTGTGTGTGTGTGTGTGTGTGTGTGTTTTGTAAGTATGTGAATATATATGTTTGTGAGTGGGTTGCGTATATTAAATTTGAGAATGTATAGGGTGTGTGAATTTTATTTTTAGTTTATGTTTAGGTTTATCCTCTGTGTGTCTGAGTGTGTGTGTTAGATCTGCATGTCTTGAGCTGCCCTTCAGGGCTGTATGTTTCCATTGTCTGTGTGTATGTGTGTGTGTGTGTGTGTGTGTGTGTGTGTGTGTGTGTGTGTGTGTGTGTGTGCATGTTTGCGTCAGTGGAGGCGGCAGAGGTGCCAGCATCTGCTGTGGGCTTTGGATGGGGTTTGTTTTGGGTTCAGTGGCACCTTCACGCTTGACAGACCTGTGGCGCTATCTGAGAGATCATACACACACACACACTCACAACTATGCGCTCACAGACAGACATCTACACACCACACACACACACACACACACACACACACACAAGGGCCGTGTCTGCAGGAATCCCAGGGTTGCTGTTTTTTATTTTTATGTCAATCTTGAAATTCTTTGTGTGTGTGTGTGTGTGTGTGTGTGTGTGTGTGTGTGTGTGTGTGTGTGTGTGTGTGTGTGTGGCAGTCTCTTGTAAGGGTGGAATGTAATCTGAATAAGGCCTGAAGGCCAGGACACTTGGCCTCCCGTTTGATGGTGTTTTTTCTCTCTTTCTTACTCTCTCTCCCACACCCTCCTGGGCCGCTTCAGTCAGATGAACTGGTGTTTTGGAGCCTTTTCCATGTACTGGAACAAAGAGTGTGTGTGTGTGTGTGTGTGTGTGTGTGTGTGTGTGTGTGTGTGTGTGTGAGAGAGAGAGAGAAAGAAAGTGTGAGTGTGTGTGTGAGAGTGAAAGTGTGTGTGTGTGGAGAGAAAAAAAGAGGAGAGAGGAGGAAGAGAGAGAGAAGAAGGGAGAGTGAGGGGGAAAAGAGAGGGAGAGAGAGAGAGAGAGGGAGAGTGAGGGAGAGAGAGAGAGAGAGAGAGAGAGAGAGAGAGAGAGACTAATCAAATGACTCAGATTGAAGGAGAAAAGAACAGACAGAGAGAGAGAAAGAAAGAGACAGACAGAGAGAGAAGTGGAAAGAGATAGAGAGAAAATGGACAGACGACAGAAAAGAATATAAAGAGGTTGACCTTATCAGGAGTCAATCCGTGTCTTGATTTTCAGCACGGCCGTCCGTCTTTGAATCCATATCATGTTTTATGGAAACCACACAAATGTCGCAGTGGGCAGCAGCAACAGACTCATTCAACTCCGCCTGCATTCAAAACACCACCCAACATCTCAATGGACATGATGGGCATCGCTGGGCCCCTAAGACACACTCTCATGTCTGAAAGAAACGAAGGAATGCTTCTCTGGGTCAAAAAATGTAAAACATTTTTAAAAACAATTCAGGGTGCTCTTCAAAAAAGGGCCTAAGCTAAAGAGAAAAGAGAAAAGAAAGAAACTCTACTTTAAGAGAAAAGAAAAAACG
>NC_063212.1:21574938-21579938 GCF_017589495.1 Alosa alosa | reverse complement strand
TTTATAGTCCCAGAGCATGCTGTATGCTTTATTTGTGTGTGTGTGTGTGTGTGTGTGTGTGTGTGTGTGTGTGTGTGTGTGAGTTGGCTTCTGTCTGTGAGATGAAGTCTGGTCTTTGTTGTTTTTGGAGTTTATTTTCTTGATCTGCTGTTTAGAAATTTGTTTGTGTGTTTGTGTTTGTGTTTCTCTCTCTCTCTCTCTCTCTCTCTCTCTCTGTGTGTGTGTGTGTCTTTGTGTGTGTATCTAGTGGGTGAGAGAGAGAGAGAGAGATGGAGATGGAGGGAGGGAGAGATAGAGGAGACAGAAAGAGGAGTGTGCAGGTCGAAGAGCGAAGGGAACTAGGGATTGTGGGAAATCTATAACTGCTGAATATTGAAGGACGTTTAAGCCCTCGGATTTCACTGGCAAAGACAAACAAAGGCAGAGAGAGCAGAAGACTAAAGTTTAGAGAGAAAGAGAGAGAGAGAGAATTGAATTTTTTGAATTTTCAAAAAACGTTTATTACAAAAGTTCAACATAAAAACAATGTGTCATGAGTGTGAATAAATCACACTAGATTAAAAACGCACTACAAGTGTGAAAAGTTAAGTTCATCATTTACAACTGAGCATAAGACTCCATTTACACACCAAATACTTTCAAACATTGTTACATTTTCAGTTGCTTTGTAAAAGTGAAAGTCTATTTGCAGTCTAGATTTAATCAGAGCTGCAAAAACCATTACAACATCCTGATTTTGCCCATTTTCAACTTTGTTCTTTCTGCTCAAATAGATGGCCATCTTAGCCTGACCTAGAATGAAGTTCAGCAACTGGCAAACAGTTCTGCATTTTTTAACATAACGAAAACCAAAAATGAAAATCTTATCTGAAAATGTCTCATTGAAACCAAAAAAAACTCTCTCCAATCTTGAACAATGCATAAAAGCATGAAACACAGTTTCTCGCTCAAAACAAAATGGACAATTTTGACTCGTCTCACGATTTAAAACAAAAATAAATGCATTCACAGCTATAATTCCATGTATAATTCGCCATTGCAGGTCCCCAATTCGTTCAGCTAACGGTGGCTTGTACAGTGCTCTCCACTCTGGTTTTACCTCATTACCCAACCCAAGTACAGTGCGCCAAGGAGTGTCAACCTTCTGTTTTAAACCTTTCTGATGAAAAATTTTAACAAAAACATTGTAAAACACTCTACCACAATTCCCATAGAAAGACAGAGGTTCAATGTCATCTAAGAAATGACCAGTATTCTCACCAAACTCTGGAGTTAGCATGAGATTAGGAAAAGGGTCACTTTCATTTGCCCAAATTTTTCCTTCAAAGTAGCCCTTTAACAACATCTTCTCCTCTGCTGTAAGTGAAGAACAGCATCTCTGCAACAACTGAGAGACAACACGCTTTGACCTAATATTTAAAACACTTGCTACATTTTCACATTTTTTTTTTAAAATCAACCCAGCTACATCTAGTAATTGCCCAAAAGTGAATAGGCTTAGACTTTAAGAGAACTTCAAACATTGCAGTACTGTTACATGTTAGGTCTACCGTGTTCCATAAACCAGAGGTTCTTTTTAAAAGCCAAAACACAGAGGTTGTTCTTACAACTTTCTGCACCTTAAATAAACCCCACACTTTGAACAGATTTTTATAGAAAATTGGCAGTTGTGAGGTATTCAATCTCTTGGGATCCATGAAGAACAGAGATTTATCCATGTCCAATTCTCCAATAGTTCTTAAAATCGCAATAGCCACAGGTTTCCATCTCAAGTCTCTTTGGTCAGTTAGTAGTTTTTGAAGAAATTGCATGCGGAAGGCTGCCGTTCTACTTTGTACATGAACTAGGCCTTGTCCTCCTTCTTCTCTTGGCAGATAAAGAACACCTTGTGGAACCCAATGCAGTTTATCCCAGAAAAAATCTAATAGCAATGATTGAACTTTTGCAAGTAAATGTATAGGTGGGTCAACACACGCTAATCTATGCCATAAAAAAGAGGCCACCAAATTATTAATCACTAGTGTGCGCCCTCTGTATGACATTTGGGGTTTAAGCCACCTCCATTTATCCAACCGCCCTTTTACTTTGTCAACAATCCCCTCCCAGTTCTTTTGCACATAACAGTCATCTCCAAGAAAAATCCCTAGATATTTAAGACCATCCTTTTTCCATGTTAAACCACCTGGCAAACTTGGTAATCCCTCCTCCCATTTCCCAACATAAAAGGCATCACTCTTTGACCAGTTAATTCTGGCTGAAGAGACAGTTTCAAAAACCTTAGACACTTCAACCAAAGTATCAACATCACACTGGCCACTGAACATCAAGATCACATCATCAGCATAAGCTGAAAGGCAAAAGGTATCATTGGAATTTGGAATGGATATCCCTTTTAAAGTATTCCTAAGTTTTTGCAATAAAGGCTCTATCGCAAAACTATAAAGAATACCTGACAAAGAACATCCTTGTCTCACCCCTCTTAACACCTTAAAGGGAGAGCATAAGCCACCGTTAATTTTGAGCATACTTTCAATGTCTTTATATAGTACTTTTATTTTATCTATAAAATTTGAGCTAAAACCAAATGCATTCAGAGTCTTCCAAAGATAGGAATGCTCCACTCTATCAAAAGCTTTCTCTTGGTCAATAGAGATAAAAGCTGTGTTTAGACCAAAGACCTTGGATGCATCTAAAATGTCTCGAATCAATGATATATTATCAAATATTGACCTGCCAGGAACACAATAGGACTGATCAGGGTGAATAACTTCTTCCATGACCTTACCCAACCGGGTGGCCAGTACTTAAGACAGAAGCTTGTACTCCGAGGCAAGCAAAGAGACTGGACGCCACGACTTTATGTCACTAAGATCTCCCTTTTTAGGCAGAAGGGTAAGGACAGCTCTTCGGCAGCTCACTGGCATCAGCCCTCCGGCTAAGCTGTCAGTAAGCACCTCAAGCAAATCCTCCTTCAAATCAGTCCAAAATGACTTATAAAAGTCCATTGGGAGTCCATCCAATCCAGGCGCTTTCCCAGTCTCCATGCTTTGGAGCGCCTTTTGCACTTCTTCCAGGGTTATCACCCCACAGAGCATCTCATTAGAACCATCTGATACTTGAGGAAGTCCCTCAAGAAAACTCTGTTCAGCAACTATGTCCTCTCTATACTCACTAGTATAGAGTTTGGCATAAAAGCTGAAGGCCCTCTTGCGAATATCAACTGGATCTGACAGCAAAGCACCAGTTTCAGATTTTAAATTGTGAATCATATGTTTTTGTCCATTCTTTTTCTCAAGATTAAAAAAATACTTAGAGGGTGCATCCATCTCATTCACACTTTGGTAACGTGATCGGATCAAAGCCCCTTGTGTTTTCAGCCCTAGCAGGTCAGACAATTTAGTTTTCTGTTCAAAGAGTTTATCCAATAGGTCTTGGTTATTAGAAGACTGTGCCAAATTCTGAAAATGTAAAATGTCATTTTCCAAAGTTTTCATATCCTGGACTGTATCTTTAGTGACATTGTAAGTGTATTGCTGACATAGTTGTTTTATTTGTATCTTCCCATACTCCCACCAACTTTGTAATGATTCAAAAGTACTCTTTTCAGCTCTGAAAGAAACCCCAAAAAACCTGAACACATTCTTAAAATGATTATCACTCAGCAAAGAAGTGTTAAAGTGCCAGTAAGCACTTTTAGACCTAATAGAATTAATAAAGATGGAACATGTTACTAAACTGTGGTCTGAAAAACTAACTGGAACAATACAACAATTCCTGAAAATATTTAAGTGGTGTTTAAAAGCATACAGTCGATCCAGTCTCGCAAGAGATACAGAGTTAGCATATATGTGAGTCCATGTATACTGTGACACATTTCTATGCAAATTTCTCCACACATCACTTAACTCCTGCGCTTCAATAAGTTGCACTAATTTTCTGTGTGAAGGCATGTGAGGTTCAAGGTGATTCCTGTCTATGTCTTTCTCTGTACAATTAAAATCACCACCCAAAAATAAATATTCTTCACTGCAGCACTTCTCCAAAGTTGTATCAAGTGCATCCAAAAAACACATCCTATCTAATGTTGACGTTGGAGCATATACACAGATGAAAATAAAGACAGAATTCTCAAAAATTGCTCTCACTTTTAAAATTCTACCTTTTAAGACCTCTTCCACTGTGTAAGAATGTGGGATAAAACTATGAGAGAACAAAATGGCCACACCACCACTAAGGGTGGTATTATGACTTAATATGGCAAGCCCATCCCACTCTTTTTCCCACTCAGTTGCATTAAATTCGTCACTATGCGTTTCTTGTGCGAGCAAAACATCTATCCGTCTCTGTTTCACCAATTCAAAAAGTCCTGCCCTCTTTTGTCTCCCCCTTGCTCCATTTAAATGAAGAGTAGCTATATTTATTGTATTCATGAGCAAATAAAAGAAAAGGCACGTTACAAAAAAGGAAAAGCGCTCAATAAAACGCATTCGTCTATGAGGCCATATCATCATCATTATTCGTCAGTATAGGATTGACCTTTGTCAGAAACTTTTTAAGTCGGTACACTTCTTTTTGAGTAAATTTACGTTCACTCATAAAGCACCTCGTGCCTTTAGTACATTTCTCAAGATCAGGAAAATAATCGGCAACTTGAACATTCTTCACGTTTTTGGTGATCTTGAGAAATAGCTTAATTTCACTCACACCGTAACCTATAGACCATTGAATCGGCACAAAAAAGAAGGCACTTCCTTGTGAGCAGATGGAAGCGCCGAATCTGAGCAGTCGCTCTCATATTCAGGCTCATCCACATCAGTGTCTACGGGCCCATGTCCTGATTTTTTTGCAGGCTTTGTCTTAAGGCTCTTTTTTCTTTTATTGGGTTTCTTAAACACATTTTGATCAACATTTGACACAAAAAGATCCTCATCAAGGCTCACGCCATGATTTACTTGTAGGCCTATATTAACCTCTTTGCTTTCAATATAAGTGGTTTCGTT